>NW_020838008.1:4381275-4427310 GCF_003676395.1 Aethalodelphis obliquidens
TCTTTCTTTCTTTCTTTCTTTCTTTCTTTCTTTCTTTCTTTCTTTCTACTTTTTCTCCCTTTTATTCTGAGCCAAGTGGATTAAAGGCTCTTGGTGCTGCAGCCAGGAGTCACTGCTGTGCCTCTGAGGTGGGAGAGCCAACTTCAGGACACTGGTCCACAAGAGACCTCCCAGCTCCACATAATATCAAACGGCGAAAATCTCCCTGAGATCTCCATCTCAACACCAGCACCCAGCTTCACTCAACGTCCAGCAAGCTACAGTGCTGGACACCCTATGCCAAACAACTAGCAAAACAGGAACACAACCCCACTCATTAGCAGAGAGGCTGCCTAAAATCAAAATAAGGCCACAGACACCCCAAAATACATCACCAGACGTGGACCTGCCCACCAGAAAGACAAGATGCAGAGTCACCCACCACAACACAGACACTAGTCCCCTCCAACAGGAAGCCTACACAACCCACGGAACCAACTTTAGCCACTGGGGACAGACACAAAAACAACGGGAACTACGAACCTGCAGCCTGCAAAAAGGAGACAACAAAAACAGTAACATAAGCAAAATGAGAAGACAGAAAAACACACAGCAGATGAAGGAGCACGGTAAAAACCCACCAGACCTAACAAATGAAGAGGAAATAGGCAGTCTACCTGCAAAAGAATTCAGAATAATGATAGTAAAGATGATCCAAAATCTTGGAAATAGAATAGACAAAATGCAAGAAACATTTAACAAGGACCTAGAAGAACTAAAGATGAAACAAGCAACGATGAACAACACAATAAATGAAATTAAAAATACTCTAGATGGGATCAATAGCAGAATAACTGAGGCAGAAGAATGGATAAGTTACCTGGAAGATAAAATAGTGGAAATAACTACTGCAGAGCAGAATAAAGAAAAAAGAATGAAAAGAACTGAGGACAGTCTCAGAGACTTTTGGGACAATGTTAAACTCACCAACATTCGAATTATAGGGGTTCCAGAAGAAGAAGAGAAAAAGAAAGGGACTGAGAAAATATTTGAAGAGATTATAGTTGAAAACTTCCCTAATATGGGAAAGGAAATAGTTAATGAAGTCCAGGAAGCACAGAGAGTCCCATACAGGATAAATCCAGGGAGAAATACCCCAAGGCACATATTAATCAAATTGTCAAAAATTAAATACAAAGAAAACATATTAAAAGCAGCAAGGGAAAAACAACAAATAACACACAAGGGAATCCCCATAAGGTTAACAGCTGATCTTTCAGCAGAAACTCTGCAAGCCAGAAGGGACTGGCAGGACATATTTAAAGTGATGAAGGAGAAAAACCTACAACCAACATTACTCTACCCAGCAAGGATCTCATTAAGGTTTGATGGAGAAATTAAAACCTTTACAGACAAGCAAAAGCTGAGAGAGTTCAGCACCACCAAACCAGCTTTACAACAAATGCTAAAGGATCTCTAGGCAAGAAACACAAGAGAAGGAAAAGACCTACAATAGCAAACCCAAAACAATTAAGAAAATGGGAATAGGAATGAACATATCAATAATTACCTTAAATGTTAATGGATTAAATGCTCCCACCAAAAGACACAGACTGTATGAATGGATACAAAAACAAGACCTATATATATGCTGTCTACAAGAGACCCACTTCAGACCTAGAGACACATACAGTCTGAGAGTGAGGAGATGGAAAAAGATATTCCATGCAAATGGAAACCAAAAGAAAGCTGGAGTAGCAATTCTCATATCAGACAAAATAGACTTTAAAATAAAGACCATTAGGAGAGACAAAGAAGGACACTACATAATGATCAAGGGATTGATCCAAGAAGAAGATATAACAATTGTAAATATATATGCACCCAACATAGGAGCACCTCAATACGTAAGGCAAATACTAACAGCCATAAAAGGGGAAATCAAAAGTAACACATTCATAGTAGGGGACTTTAACACCCCACTTTCACCCATGGACAGATCATCCAAAATGAAAATAAATAAGGAAACACAAGCTTTAAATGATACATTAAAAAAGATGGACTTAATTGATATTTATAGGACACTCCATCCAAAAACAACAGAATACACATTTTTCTCAAGTGTTCATGGAACATTCTCCAGCATAGATCATATCTTGGGTCACAAATCAAGCCTTGGTAAATTTTAGAAAATTGAAATTATATCAAGTATCTTTTCCAACCAAAATGCTATGAGTCTAAATATCAATTACAGGCATAGATCTGTAAAAAATACAAATACATGGACGCTAAACAATACACTACTTAATAACGAAGTGATCACTGAAGAAATCAAAGAGGAAATTAAAAAATACCTAGAAACAAATGACATTGGAGATACGACAACCCAAAACCTATGGGATGCAGCAAAAGCAGTTCTAAGAGGGAAGTTTACAGCAATACAATCCTACCTTAAGAAACAGGAAACATCTCAAATAAACAACCTAACCTTGGACCTAAAGCAATTAGAGAAAGAAGAACAAAAATACCCCAGAGTTAGCAGAAGGAAAGAAATCATAAAGATCTGATCAGAAATAAATGGAAAAGAAATGAAGGAAACAATAGCAAAGATCAATAAAACTAAAAGCTTGTTCTTTGAGAAGATAAACAAAATTGATAAACCATTAGCCAGACTCATCAAGTAAAAAAGGGAGAAGACTCAGATCAATAGAATTAGAAATAAAAAAGGAGAAGTAACAACTGACAGAAATACAATGGCAGAAACAATGGCACAAATACAAAAGATCATGAGAGATTACTACAAGCAACTCTATGCCAATAAAATGGACAACCTAGAAGAAATGGACAAATTCTTAGAAATGCACAACCTGCCAAGACTGAATCAGGAAGAAATAGAAAATATGAACAGACCAATCACAAGCACTGAAATTGAAACTGTGATTAAAAATCTTCCAACAAACAAAAGCCCAGGACCAGATGGCTTCACAGGCGAATTCTATCAAACATTTAGAGAAGAGCTAACACCTATCCTTCTCAAACTCTTCCAAAATATAGCAGAGGGAGGAACACTCCCAAACTCATTCTACGAGGCCACCATCACCCTGATACCAAAACCCGACAAGGATGTCACAAAGAAAGAAAACTACAGGCCAATATCACTGATGAACATAGATGCAAAAATCCTCAACAAAATACTAGCAAACAGAATCCAACAGCACATTAAAAGGATCATACAGCATGACTAAGTGGGCTTTATTACAGGAATGCAAGGATTCTTCAATATATGCAAATCAATCAACGTGATACACCATATTAACAAATTGAAGGAGAAAAACCATATGATCATCTCAATAGATGCAGAGAAAGCTTTCAACAAAATACAACTCCCATTTATAATAAAAACCCTGCAGAAAGTAGGCATAGAGGGAACTTTCCTCAACATAATAAAGGCCATATATGACAAACCCACAGTAAACATCATCCTCAATGATGAAAACCTGAAAGCATTTCCACTAAGATCAGGAACAAGACAAGGTTGCCCACTCTCACCACTCTTATTCAACATAGATTTGGAAGTTTTAGCCACAGCAATCAGAGAAGAAAAGGAAATAAAAGGAATACAAATTGTAAAAGAAGAAGTAAAACTGTCACTCTTTGCAGATGACATGATACTATACATAGAGAATCCTAAAGATGCTACCAGAAAACTACTAGAGCTAATCAATGAATTTGGTAAAGTAGCAGAATTCAAACTTAATGCACAAAAATCTCTGGCATTCCTAAACACTAATGATGAAAAATCTGAAAGTGAAATCAAGAAAACACTCCCATTTACCATTGCACCAAAAGGAATAAAATATCTAGGATTAAACCTACCTAAGGAGAGAAAAGACCTGTATGCAGAAAATTATAAGACACTGATGAAAGGAATGAAAAATAATACAGATAGATGGAGAGATATACCATGTTCTTGGATTGGAAGAATCAACATTGTGAAAATGAATCTACTACCCAAAGAAATCTGCAGATTCAATGCAATCCCTATCAAACTACCACTGGCGTTTTTCACAGACTAGAAGAAAAAATTTCATAATTTGTATGGAAACACAAAAGACCCCGAATAGCCAAAGGAATCTTGAGAATGAAAAACAGAGCTGGAAGAATCAGTCTTCCTGACTTCAGACTATACTACAAAGCTACAGTAATCAAGACAGTATGGTACTGGCACAAAAACAGAAATATAGATCAAGGGAACAGGACAGAAAGCCCAGATATAAACCCACACACATATGGTCACCTTATCTTTGATAAAGGAGGCAGGAATGTACAGTGGAGAAAGGACAGCCTCTTCAATAAGTGGTGCTGGGAAAACTGGACAGGTACATGTAAAAGTGTGGGATTAGAACACTCCCTAACACCATACACAAAAGTTAGCTTAAAATGGATTACAGACCTAAATGTAAGGCCAGAAGCTATCAAACTCTTAGAGGAAAACATAGGCAGAACACTCTATGGCATAAATCACAGCAAGATCATTTTTGACCCACCTCCTAGAGTAATGGAAATAAAAACAAAAATAAACAAATGGGACCTAATGAAAGTTCAAAGCTTTTGCACAGCAAAGGAAACCGTAAACAAGACCAAAGACAACCCTCAGAATGGGAGAAAATATTTTCAAATGAAGCAACTGACAAAGGATTAATCTCCAAAATTTATAAGCAGCTCATGCAGCTCAATAACAAAAACCAAACAACCCAATCCAAAAATGGGCAGAAGACCTAAATAAACATTTCTCCAAAGATGATATACAGACTGCCAACAAACACATGAAAGAATTCTCAACATCATTAATCATTAGGGAAATGCAAATCAAAACTACAATGAGATATCATCTCACACTGGTCAGAATGGCCATCATCAAAAAATCTAGAAACAATAAATGCTGGAGAGGGTGTGGAGAAAAGGGAACACTCTTGCACTGCTGGTGGGAATGTGAATTGGTACAGCCACTGTGGAGAATAGTATGGAGGTTCCTTAAAGAACTAAAACTAGAACTACCATATGACCCAGCAATCCCACTACTGGGCATATACCCTGAGAACACCATAATGCAGAAAGAGTCATGTACCAAAATGTTCATTGCAGCTCTATTTACAGTAGCCCGGTATGGAAACAACCTAAGTGCCCATCATCGGATGAATGGATAAAGAAGATGTGGCACATATATACAATGGAATATTACTCAGCCATAAAAAGAAATGAAATTGAGCTATTTGTAATGAGGTGGATGGACCTAGAGTCTGTCATACAGAGTGAAGTAAGTCAGAAAGAGAAAGACAAATACCGTATGCTAACACATATATATGGAATTTAAGGGGGAAAAAAAATGTCATGAAGAATCTAGGGGTAAGACAGGAATAAAGACACAGACCTACTAGAGAATGGACTTGAGGATATGGGGAGGGTGAATGGTAAGCTGTGACGGAGCGAGAGAGTGGCATGGACATATATACAGTACCAAACGTAAAATAGATAGCTAGTGGGAAGCAGCCGCATAGCACAGGAAAATCAGCTCGGTGCTTTGTGACCACCTAGAGGGGTGGAATAGGAAGGGTGGGAGGGAGACACAAGAGGGAAGAGATATGGGAACATATGTATATGTATAACTGATTCACTTTTTTATAAAGCAGAAACTAACAAAAAAAATAAGAAAAAGAAAATTCCTGATAAGACAGAATAAACTTGTTTCCCATTAGACCATAACAAACATTTTATCCAGTGTTGTTGCACCTGAATCAGTGGTGTCAATTTTTTTCCCATGTTTTCAGATTATTGTCACTGAAAATATTTGATAAACTATTATGATATATGTCCATTTTAACATCTTAAGGTAAGAAGTTCACTGTGCTGGAAAATAATGACCTTTAAGTATGAAGATAGTATTTTGATTATAAAGCAGAACATTTCTGCTACCTCATCCTTTAAAATGTTGCCACATTCATTAACTTCTCAGGTTATAGAAAGCACATAGAATCCATTTCTTATCCTTAAATATGTTTATATCTACAATGCATGAATCAGATATTGATGAATGTAATAACTTGTGGAGTTATTTAAACATTAAAAATTTCAAGTAGCACAATGATTTAAAGTCAACCAGAATACTCCCTCAAAATATTGTTTTATGTAATTTTGTGGCCAGTTCCATAATAGCAAAGTAAAAATGCTTATACTTTATTAAGAAATTAAAAGAAAATATTTCACTTTTGCTGCTCCTTTGAAAACACCATTATTAGTGCTCAAATAAAGAGGGAAAACTTTTAATTTGGGTGAGGGTGAAATCCCTTATGAGTAAAATTATCAACTATATCTCAGTTTTATAACTTATTTTGAAGATAAAGAGATTACTTTGGTTTAAAGTATTACAAAATATATTATGTTACAGGAAAAGTGAAATTTAAAGTTAACATTATTAGCAAATTGAACTAACATAAATCACTCACCAATGTATTTTACTCTTTTTAACAAATCCATAATATGGAACATAGTTTAGGAGAGATGTCCTTTTTCCAAAAATTGGTCAGGTTTAGTTTTGAATCACTAGGCAAACCACACAAATCTTTGAGCCTTATGGTCTTCATCTACAAATGAGAAAACTAGACTAAATGCACTTTAATATCCCTTCCAGCCTACAAATTTATGTAGCAATGTTATCTTACATAATCCTTTAAGGAATGAAGATTTCTAGATATATAAATCTCCCCTTTAAGTTGCAAACTTTACCTGATGCATTTACAATAAATGCATTATAATACTTAACTGTCACCCTAAAATAATATGAGATGACAGACAATCTCCTAAGTTCTGCCTCTTGAAGTGGCTGGTTGATTGATCAGCACACAGGGATTTCTGGGCCTTGGTTCCAATTCTCTGCAATATTGGGAAGAACTCTCTGAAAATGAGGACACCAGAACCTTCCCTGTCCCTGTTTCACTGTTTTGAAGACAAAAGAGATACTATGCATTGAAATATATACAAAAAAACAACAAATCACTGTAAGAATGCAAAGAATTATTATTGTGGTGACCAATTTTGACTTTCTCTTGATGAAAATATCTGGATATTATATAAAATATATCTTTTTTTAGAAGATTTGTACATTTATGGCTCAAATCTTTCAATTAATTTGACTATTCTATAGTCATTTTGTTTCATTTCTAATTTGCTGCTTTATTTCCTAATTATATAGGGCTTGATACTCTGTTTCTCCCAGAGTCTAGAAGTTTGAACTTTTAACAGTTAAAGACATACACCTACAGATCTCTTTGTCACTCTGGCAAATTTGGTATCACCATTCACTTTAAAACAATGGCCCCTTAAACTGGGAAAGTTTTTTTGTTTATTTTTGTTTTTTTGAGATTTCTAGGCTCCAGCCTGAGGTATTCTGATCCAATATGTCTGGGCAAGACAGGAAAGCTCTGCTTCTCAAAATCCCCCCCAGGTAATTCTGAAAAGAGTTAGTTTGGCAACTACAATTTTGTCCTCAATTTGTAGCTGCTGCTTATGTTTTATAACAAATATAAAATTTTCCTCTGACATTGGTCACAAGCACATTCAGAGAAAATTTATAAATATCTGTAGAGAACTACCTGTAACAATTTTCTGCAAGAAATTTTGAAACATTATATCAATGGTAGAGCTAAGACACTTCAAGAAGATGGTGAAAAGTGAGTGGAGTTACCCTTAGGAGGAAATTGTTTTCTGTGTTGTTTATAGTCATTCACTGGTCAACAGAAACTATCTCAGAACAGTTGTCATCACTAAATAAAACATGGAAGATCTCTATATAACAAAAAGGTGGCTACATAGTTAATCAGCATTATTGAGAAAATGTTTCTCACAGGCTTAAATGAAAAGTATAAAATAAACTGCACAGTTTCCTGTAGAAATTCAAAGATTTTCATGCCTCTGGAGTTTACCACAAATAAGACAAAAAAGTTAACCAAAACTACTATTATAGAAAAATAAATTATATTAACTCCAAAAGTATAAGTGTAAAATAGGTACAACTTCATCTTTTGGGGGGGTTAAAGCATATATAGATTTTACATTCTATTCATTCTACGCAGAATAGTTAATTATGACAATGAGCTATAAAGTGATCAGTACCAAGAATCAACACCACTTCTTCCAAACTTAATGCAAAACCACACTTGTTTTTTCTAGGAGTCCTAGAGTCTGTAGCCACTGCAGAATGTCTTTATGTGCTTTGGTTATCTTCTTGGCAGACACCTATCATGAGCTTGATGGTTGGTGTTGACATGCTTCCAGGCAACTGTGTTATATGCTGGGAAGTCTTATATAGATGAATATAACTGTTCCATTACATTCTAGGAGACATAGCTTAAGTTCTCCTTGAAATATTGTACAAGATATCATATGGGCAGTCTATAACGTAAATCAGCCAGGATGCTACTCCAAATATCACCACAGGAGGCTGGAATGTAATTAAATACAATATCTAATTACTTAATGTGACATGAACTTGAAAAGAAGGGTAAACTACCTTTGTCAGTAAGGAGTTTCATGATTGCTCCCATGCATTCTTGAAAAGTTCAAACCCCATGTGAGAGAGATGGGTGATATATAAACCACTTGTATTGGCTGTTCTGGTGATTTTATGTTTGGTTCAAGTTTGTTTCAGAAGAGGTAACATAATACAAACCACACAGATTCTAGCAGTTTCATAGCCATCTTTAATACTGTTATCTATTTTGCAATTTGCATTAAAGCTTCCATTTCAAAGATATGAAATTATTTTTCTGTTGCTACCATACAATTAAGAATAGTGAATTGAGTAACATCCAAAGTAAAATACAACTTATGCAGAAATATCCAAAAAGTACTGAACATTCTGGCTAGTGATGGGGATCTTCCCGAAGCTCTCCTTACATTTAATCACACTTGGAGCCATGCCTACTTCCTGTTATCTCTTCTAGATCCTTATCACCTTGACTGTAAAAAGATAAACGTTTGCATCTTCAGCATTTTCATCCTTGAAAAATCAGGCAATTCCTGAAGACTCGATTATAGTAGCTCTGTAACTGTTGAGCTGATGGTGTTCTGAGATTATCTAAAAGAAAACATTTCTGTAATTATCTTCTCCAGTCTATCAGGCAGCCCTTGCCTCAGAAATGGGAATGAAGTCTCACCTTCCATGGATCTGACGGTCAGAGAAGAAGCATGAGTACAAGTCCAATGGACTGGATAGTACACTGGGTACAGGGCCGGAAGGAAGAATACAAGTTGCTGGGGCCATCTCTTGAGCAGAGAGATTCAGAAGGCACAGCCTGGCAGCACCTCCAAGGTCCCTGCAGCTGCCATGTGAGCACTGAAACCTGCCCCTGCAGCCCAAGCCCCAGAGGTTTGGTTGATGTCCATTTTCAACTAAGAATGTGTCCAGGAGATGAGCTCATGCTGACGTATTTTGGCGTGAGCTATATGCCTCATTTTCAGAGTCAGGGAAGGTGTTTATTTTCCCCAAAACATGATTTCTTAGCAGAGAGAATCCTAAAATGAAAACCAGTACTATTACCAAAAGACAAGGGAATAGATGAGAGGTTAAAACAATTTATGCCAAAATGAGGAACTGATTTGCAATTGGGCTGAATATAGAGTAGGGGTTAATCATAAAACAGTTTTATTTTTCTCCTACCAGTGCCTGAAAACACTCTGTAGTATCTAGCTTATCTACCTCTGGAGAGCATCTTGGTCAGACCTCCATCCACTCTGTTACTATATCAGGGCAGTCCAAGTCAAAGGTTCAACTTCAGCCTGACCTACTGCTCTTCCCCTCTTGATCTGCTTAGGCCTGACAATGGCTTGTAGAATTACCTGTGGGAGAGGAAGTTATCATCTTGATTTTATTTTCTATTTAATTAAGTTTTCTACTCCTTCCCCCACTGCTCTCATGCTTCTGACCATCTGGAATTGGGAGCATTGGAAGGTCTTGGAGGAAGAAAGGCAAATGCTTTATGTGTCTAGTTTGTTTGTTTGTTTAATGTGGCTCTTGCTGCCCTTCATCATGGGCACTGTCGAAAAGTTGACTTTCTTTTTCAAAGTCCATTTTTGTGTTTGGAACATCCTCCTTCCCTGCTCCCCTGCAGGGATCTTCACACTGTCCTCTTCCTTGACTCTTTGATGTATCCCCTGCACAGTCACATACACCCTCTTCCATCTCTTGTCCAGCAAACAAGAGATGGCAGAAAAACCTAGCATCTTTTTGCTAAAGCCCTTCACCTCATTGGCCAGCCCTCTTGGGTGAGTTGCTTTTAAGACTGCCAAGTCTCTGATAGTACTTAGTCCTTGCTAAGTTTTCTTGCCGTATCTGGCTATAATAAGATGACTTCAGCCAATCTTCTACCTTCAAAATTATGCAGGCAGGAGATAGCCACCAACTTCTTGGTTGGCTTAAAACTCACATTTCTGGGATTTTGCATTTATTTAGAACTCTTTTGCATTTATCTCCAGTGGCAGCATAAGGACTAAGCTTTGCAGCTCAACAAGCATCCAGTCCAGAAATAGGATTCCTTCCCTCCTTCTTGTAGGCCGTCCAAGTTTTGGGAGTGATTCTCTTGGGATCCCTTCACTCAGCTTTAGTTAATGGGAAGGGAAAGGAGCATTCGCCTCCCCTACCTGGAAGGAGGGGAAAATTCACAACCTCTTATTCCTGTAAGTATCTTCCAAAGCAGGTTTTCTCAGTGTCTCCAGTCTAATCTAAATATTGTTTGGAGATAAGTAGTGATAGTGCCTACACTTGTTGTAGCAGTCTTTAGAATGCAGAGGTTCATGCTACACATTCTCAGCTAAAGAATTTTAGGCTAAATTCTGAGACAATAGCAGTTTAAATAAGAAAAGTAGAATAGGGGATAAATTTTCTGATTTATTCTGCCACCCACTTAGTGTTACAATAGCCAAACTAGAGAGCTTAATATTCTTTTCCCTACCATGCCCATTTTTCTATTGGCAGATTTTAAAAAAAGGTGGACCGAGAGAAGGCTAAAAGGAATGAGGAGTACTAAATATATAACTGCTCCTATTATCCTACCTTCTGAGATTCAAGACTCTTGGTTCATGAAAGGTTAACCACATTCTGTGATAGCAGTATAGAACATGTGTGATTCCCTTTTATCTAAAAATAGAGTGTTCTAAAGAATGTAGAACTATATTATTATTTTACTATTTAATCCTGTGCTCAGTGAGATTCTAAAAACCTGAGAACTTTCTCAACACGGGAAACATAAATCAAGGGCTTACATTTAATATCCCACAAAGCAGAAATAATCCCCCCCCACACACACACACAAAAGAAAAAGCACTCTTATAGATGTAGAACATTAAGCAGATGCACATAGTATTTCTCTTCAATGTGAGCCATTGAACGGGTGGGAACCATGATTTAATAAGCTTTGTTTTAAATCATCATTAGATAGAAGACACCAAAAGCAAATGTGCAATCTTATCAAATACAGCAACAGAACTTGAGCTTAGCCATTCAATACTAGAGGCACTGAAACTCATAGAATATAATTCCATTTTGATTATGTGCACAGATAAACCAATGTAAAATTATTTTCAATTTATACAGATAAAATAGATTTTCTTTTAGGTGGAACTCATCCCAATGATGAAATAACATTTAATAAAGAAGAGAAAGGGCTTCGCTGGTGGCGCAGTGGTTAAGAACCCGCCTGCCAATGCAGGGGACACGGGTTCGAGCCCTGGTTCAGAAACATCCCACATGCTGTGGAGCAGTAAGCTCGTGCACCACCACTACTGAAGCCCGGTGCCTAGAGCCTGTGCTCTACAACAAGAGAAGCCACAACAATGAAAAGCCCGCGCACCGCAGCGAAGAGTAGCCCCCGCTTGTCACAACTAGAGAAAGCCCGCATGCAACAACAAAGACCACAAAGACCCAACACAGCCAAAAATAAATTAATTAAATAAATAATTTTTTTAAAAAAAAGGAGAGAAAGAAAGATTTAAATACTATTATGCCTGAATAGAGGAACTAAATGTAATCTAATAAATTATTTATTAAGAAGAAACTGGTAATTAAAATAAAATTCCAAACCCAATATGCTTTTTAAATATTAGCTGCTTTTAAAATAGTGTGTGTCCTGGGAATATTGCATTCAGATATTTTTAATATTCAATTATTTTTTTAAGATCATTGACTATTATGACAAGAAAAATTATATGATTCACATTACAGTGTTTATGAAAATTAAAAATATAGTGATTACTGGAACACATCCTTTATTTTTGTGGAGAAATTCATTATTCCCTAATGCATCTGGAATGCAAAAAAAAAAAAAGCTTTTTCTTTTTAAATTAATTAAGTCAAGGGTTAGAATTTCTTTACTTTGCTCAGTTTGTAGAGATGGAATAAGGCTCTTAAATTAAATGTCCCCAGAAAAAGAAAAGAGTTGAATTATCAGATAATCATAAAAACAAACTCCAAAAAGAGATTGTACAGTTAATAGTCTAATCATTTTGATGAAGAGTGCACTTAATTCTTAACCACATTTCTACAGTGATGACAACTAATGGAAAAGCAATTACCGTGTTAGAATTATTCCTTCACTTGCTGAGTCTGACCCTTTATGTTTCCATAGGGAATCCAATGGGGTTTGTGATAAATTGAGGTGGGAAAGTACACAAACTTTCTTTGAAGCTAATTGTATTGCCTCATTTACCAGCATCTAGCACAATAATTATCTGACCAAGCATTCTTTGTTATGAGCAATATGTACAAAATGTGGGCAATCAATAATAACTAGAAAACTGAGCTGACAAAAAGAAATCATTATACATGAGTTGGAGTTATACTCAATTGCATAATAAAGTATTTCTACAAGAAAATTTGTGTTAGTACAAAGTTCTGTACAAATATGAAGTTGTACTGTAGTGATAACATTTCAGAAAATCAGAAGAAAATGTATCATTATTTTTTAATGTTAAATAATAAAGCAACCCTCCCCATGTAATGATATGAGTTTTCAAACACATATGGAATCAATTCCTCCTTAACACTGTGTAGAACATTTCTTGAATAGTAACTGTTCCTAAAGAACAGTTCATAAGACAGAAAATCAGAAATCAAATTACCATATATATGGAATATAAAAGACTTGCTTGCTCTCTCCTTTTTCTGTATTTCTGAGGGATTTGAGTGGGGATGAGGGTACCTATATATGAAGCTTGAAAATGAAGAGGGGGATTTTCCATAATCCAGGCTGACTCCATCTTAGAATAGTAGATGTGAACTTTTGTAATAAATTAAAAGAAGGAAGGATAAAGTTATATTTTGTTAGTATAAGAACATAAACAATCATCCCAACCAATGTCATCAGGCAGTATGAAACTCACATTATTTGGGAGATATTTGATCCTATGACTAAACTCATTTTTTATCCCCCTTATCCATTCATTGAGATTCTAAACTCTCCTGGGAAACATCCAAAACTAGGAAATAAAACAAGACAGATACGTAATAGAACAAACGATTGACAGTCTCAAAAGCCTGGAGGGCAGGAGGCAGATTCCAGACCAAGATGCCTAGGGCAGCATGGGAAGAAAGAAGTGATTGGAAAGAGGGTGATTTGAGGTGCTGTGCCAGTGATGGTGACTGTAAATCTGTCATGCCCACTGGGGAACAACGGGGCTGAGAAATAGGATATTTCTCTCATCCTTCACGTTTTCTACCCAAAGTGGATTCTTTTTAAACTGCACAAAGCAATGTGAAACTGAAACAATGAATAGTGAATGAATACTGAATAAATAAATAGAATAATGTATTTTTCTAGAATCCGTGTGTGACAGTATATTAAGAACTCTCACATTAAGGAATTACCTGTGATTGGAAACATAATTTATTCTTTTTCTCTTTCTATCCGTATAAAAGCAGCTCAAGGTTGTTCTTACTGGAACTCTTAGCACCAGTGTGTGTGTGTGTGTGTGTGTGCGCGCACGCGCACGTCAAGAGAAACAGGATGCCATAAACTATTGTCAAGTCACTTCACATGAATTATTCTCAGGCCTTTCTTTCTCTCCCAAATCCACTGACTTGAGGCTGTGAACAGCCTTTATTTACACCCCTAAAAACGTGAGGAAAGTCACCCTCTAGGAGTGGAACCAAAACCTAGTGAAGCATCTGGAGACTGAGATATTGAATTAACTTCTGATTTTCTAGTTCAAAACATTTTTTATGATTTCATTTGGCCAGCTCCAAATGGCACATCAAACACTATACCTTTATTTTTACTTTAGCTTAGAAACATTTTTTTTTTTTTGTCAATTATTAGTCCGTGAGCTCTTTGTGAAATTGTTGGGTTAATGTTCTGATTAGTTCACATATAATTCAGTGACTTTTTATGGATGGAGAAGGGAAAAATAACCCCACTCAACAAAGGGTTCTTTTTTTTTTTTTTTTTTAGTGATTAGCTTTCACATGGCAGCATCCTTCTTGAGTTATACCAAAACAAACAAACAAAAAAAGGTTTTTGTTTGTTAGTTTTGGAGTCTCACTCTTCTGTTAAAAATTTTAAAACCGTCAACATTAATTCATAATGCATATGAATCTATTATTGGTGAGTACCTGAACAGTCTCAGAGTATAAGACACAGCTAGCTCTGTCTCTGAAGAATCAGTTACCCATGGTTAAGACAAGTACATTGGGGTCAAGTGAACCTGGATTCAAGTGAAATTTGCACCATTAACATCAAGTACAATGTTGGGTAAACTCTAAGCCTCATTTTTTTTTCACTTGTAAAATGAGAATACAACATCAACATTGTCAAGATGTTGTAAAGGCAAAAAAAAAAGGCTTTTAATTAATTTCTCTGGTAACTTTTGCAAGGTCACCTGCTCTTTTTCGTTCAGACTCTTAGCTCAAAACATAGTAAATAGAAAATGCTCTCTGAAAGAGTGTGTGAAGGGAAAGAAATTTAGTGTATGAACTTGAGAAGTTGGTGATGGAATTTTTATATGTGTTTGTGTTACCAGTTCTCTGGATTGTCTTTCTTCATTAAAACAGTTTCATTTCCATTATGTCTTAAAGCATTTCCTTAGAATTTCTAATCTAAGCCAGGCACAATTTGCTAGCACTTATATTCATTTTTGCCTTTATTTTCCTCATTTTTTGTGGAAACTTGGGAGAAGAAGGGGGATATTTGGGTAATATTACTCTGCCATGTTGAGCTAGAAGTCTCAATTTATTTTCTAAATTAGGTGACATATATCTGTCCATTTCCTTGGATTTTGAGTACAGTTGTAATTTCAATTATTCCCTGCCCTTGAAAGCTATCAGAGCTTGCAAACAAGATGACAAGACTTCACAAAGAAGACCCTCTGTGGTAGGCTCCTATGTTTCATGAAATTTACCCATCTTGCCAGAAATAAATTGTGGGATTTTTTTTCAAAAATGGAATCCAATGCATATATAAGGATATACTTTAGCAGTTAAACCTCCAATTGATAAAATATGGATGTTTGATCATTAAAAGTTGAATGATGGACATGCATTCCAAGAGGAGATTTACCAGGTAAAAAACAAATCTTTAACGATAATAATAATAATATCAGTAGCCTTAATTATCCCTTCGTAATGAACTATACTCCAATAAAACTTTTTTTAAATTCCTTTTTTTTAGTTCTGGAATTCTATCCTTTCAGATTCTAATAAGTAATCAATACAATTGATCAGCAGTCCAAATTTCCATAAATGTATTTAATGCCTCATATGTCTAAGTCTTTGTGCTAGACAGTATGAAGAATATAAATAGGAAAGGATGTAGCTCTTGTGTGTATAGAGTTTACAGTCAAAGTCATAGAGCTGGGTATACCAAATGCAGTACTTCATAAAAGGAGGAATTAATAAATACTGAATGCATATTTACTCCCAAAGCCATTGTCCTCTCTCTATTTCACTGAAATGAATATAGGGGAAGAAATGAGCCAAGAATTCATGGAAAATGAGACAAATGCAATAGGTAGAGATGCAAGACACAGAAGTGTGTAGAGAAATAGGTTGTATAAGTGTATCCGGGCAGGAATCTGAAGACGATTATAGAATGAGAGGGACACCTGCTGACTGTAGGCCAATCAGGCTTGTCTTTGAACTGTTTCTAACTTCCTTCCCTGTGAAAGGGAATATACACTCTTTAAAAGATCAATGTTACACCTTAAATATACATATATGTAGCATTTGAGCTCTAGGAATAATACCTTAGTGTGCCATTTTATGCTGTAAGAGCCATAAATGTTTTGAACTTGACTCAGAGGTGAAAAGGCTCTCCAGAGAAGCTTTTAAATGTTCAGAGTTGAAGACATATTTTTCCTCTCTCTAAAAGTGAACAAAAATCCCTAGGGAGAGAAACCGAAATAAACAAATCAGTAGGAGGGTGGGAAAAATAGTGGACCAGCTGGTAAGATGGTGTTAGGAACCTGGCAGTTTGATAAATTCAATTTTCTGAGCAGACACAAGAGAGAGTAAGAATGAAAGGAGCAGGCCAGGGAGAGCAAGCTTCAAGAGCTATTATAAAAAAAACATATAAGCAGAGGAGTGTTTATTATAAAACTAATGGAGCTTAATTTTAAAGGTTCTTTTTTTCTGTTGTCACCTTCCAGGGGCCTGGGAGGGTCTCTAACGATGTGTTCATGTGATAATATATCTTGAAAAATTTAGAAAGCAAAATAAGTTATTTTAACCAAAGTTAGTTAAGATCACTGTCTCTTTCCTCTCCAATTTATGCTCTGTGACAGGTCCCTTCCTCTCAATTCAGGCAGCTTCAGTATGGCCTCAACTGTTACTGGGATCTAGCTAGAGGTCGGCTGAGTTGCAGATTTTTATTTTAGAAGGATAGTATCTGATTCTCAGTTACTTCTTTGTAATCAGTTAACTTATTTCTAGCCCTCTTGCTATAGCAATTACATCCAGCATCTTCAACCACCTATTGAACCAACTGAGTTTTGTTTCCAATTTTTTTAATAATTTTTATTGGAGTATAGTTGATTTACAATGTTGTGTTAGCTTCAGGTGTACAGTAAAGTGAATCAGTTATACATATACATATATCCACTCTTTTTTAGATTCTTTTCCCATATAGGTCATTACAGAGTATTGAGTAGAGTTCCCTGTGTTATACAATATGTCCTTATTAGTTATCTATTTTATATATAGTAGTGTGTGTATCTGAATCCCATTCTCCCAATTTATCCCTCCCTCCCCACAATTCCCCCCTGGTAACCATAAGTTTGTTTTCTACATCTGTGACTCTATTTCTGTTTTGTAAATAAGTTCATTTGTACCATTATTTTTAGATTCCACATGTAAGCGATATCATATGGTATTTGTCTTTCTCTGTCTGACTTACTTCACTCAATATGACAATCTCTAGGTCTATCTATGTTGCTGCAAATGGCATTATTTCATTCTTTTTTATGGCCAAGTAATATTGTATTTAAAATTTTATTTTATTTTGCTTGAAAAGGGTCCCCAGAATTGTATAAGCTTCATGACCCACAAAACCCTGGATGAAACATAATTTTTGTAATGGAGATGTTGATCACTGACTTGGAGGCAGAAAAGAGATTCCAAGAAATACATGTGGTAAATAAACTGATATAACATGAGAGTATTAATAACTCTGGGTTGGGAATGAGGAGACCTAATCTCCTACCTCAGAACTGTTTAATAGTCATAATAATTTCATATAACAGGAATAATAATTTCATCTCTTCTGTAGTATCTGTAAAAAGGAAACGGTTAATCCAACTCATGATTCCCAAACACCCGTCCTTGAATTGGTAATAAAGTTTGAATTCATAATAACGTTTTTAAGGACAACTCATTCATTCACACCTGACTAGAATGGTCATTGAATATCTACAATATGTCAGAGACTGCTAGGTACCAGGAACACATGGACTCTGCCTTCTTGTAGCCGAGAGCCTAGTTTTTTTGTTTTGTTTTGTTCTTTGTTGGTGGGGCTGGAGTGTGGAATCATTAAACAAATAATCATGGAAATCCATACAAAATTACATATTGTGTTTAAGTACTGTGACAATAACATAGATGCAGGAGTGTAAAATAATTAACTTCTGAAAGAGATTATTTAAGGCTTCTCTAAGAAAGTGTCATTTAAACTGAGATATGGATAAGCAGGAGGTAAGTAATGACAATGAGATTAACAGAGGAGACGGAGAGTTTATCAGGCAACTGGCAAAACACAAACAACATCTTGAAGCGGGACAGAAACACAGCTCAAGAAAGCAGTGGTCTCCACATTTTATTTTGACCATGTATAATCGGATTAAAAAATTTGACTACACTACGATATATGTTTGTTATTTATTTATTCATAAATAGTATACACACACTATAGTTTTTATATTTTTTGTATAATACAAAAATAACAAAAATATAAATGTTTAAATATCAACATGAATGATAGAGAAACCTTTCCACCTTAGCACTACTAATCTGTAATTTAATTAAGCGCTGTTAATCAAGTGATGTGACTAGATTATGCACCTTTACTTTTGAAAATCTTGGCTTAATGCTTTGTAATATAGTAATTAAAAGTCTCTGTTCTATGGCCAGTTTATTCTGATGACTAATTTTAATGGCTTTAAATTATAGCTTTAAAACGTAATAATCCACAAAAGAGCAAATCTAAATAAGAAAATTGCATGGTTAGCTAAACTTACCAAATTATGACTTTGGTTTTTCAACACATGAACCAAGTAAGCAAAAGTTTTTATTAAAAATTGCCCAGCAAATTACAATTTTTTGGCATCAGTTCCAGGTAAACTAATCAGAGTGTTTTTCAGTTTTTAACAAAGGAATCTGAAATCCACAGAATTCTTTATTAAAAAATTCTAAGAGATATAAAACCTTGTTTCCATGGACATGAAGTGTGCAGAGATGAGAACATTTATAGATGATGCAATCACACAACTTTCAGCCTGTATATCGTAATGATGGAAAGAAACACTTCCACATATTTGTCTTCCAAAAAGCTCTATCCATAAAAAGAGTTTCTTTAAAAGAAAGTATCATTAGCTGTTTCACTTGTTAAAGTGATCACGGTTACCTCAAATAGATTAGGCAATATTAGTTCCAAAAAAATAACTAGTAGGTTTGAAATTGAAAAGAGCCATATGACAGAAAAGATAAGCTCATTTTCTGAAAAGGAAAACTTCAGAATTTGTCTTTAAGTACAACAATTCTTCTAAGAATTTTACCATTGTTAACCAGCAAAACTTTGGACATTAGAGATTTTTATAGTTGTGGCTCATCTTATTTCCAAAGGATTATAAACACTCTATTCTATAAAGCATTGTTTTTAAAAGCCACTTCAGTTTAACCTAGTAAAAGAGTAAAACTATTTTTAAAAGAAAGCCTGTGCTACATGAACTGCAGTGCTTTAAAATACTCTGAAAGGTGACAGTATAGCAAGGGTGAACCCATTTAGCAATCCAAGTTTTCAAGCACCCACTCTTTCCCAGAGAGCTCCTCCATTCTCTGTGATGGTTCACCTTCTGACAAAAGTAACAAGCAAGTAATTCTTATTGAAAATAGCAGTGAAGTCCACTTTTATAATTTTGTACATGAATATTAAAATAAATCATAATACTTTATTACCTCAATGTAATATTATCTTGGGACCCCCTTTGTCTTTCTTTACCTCACTTTGTAAACTCCTACTTTAGAGGAACCAAAACAAAGTCAGGGAGGCTGGAGGGCAAAAAGCAAGGTGAGTGAGAGACAATGCAGGGGCCAGATCCTGCAGGACCTTGGAGAGCATGTTCAAGGTCACCTCATGAACAATAGAAACCGCAATCAACTATATGGTGGAATTTTTTGGAAGTGGAAATGTATTTACCAGATCATTCTCTATTCTCTGGTTGTATCATCATTAGTATTAGCGTTTGGTGTTAACTTTTTCAAATAGGTTATAATCATGGTATTTTCTTTTAAATTTTATTTTATTATGATAAAAACACAACATTAGACCTACTCTCTCCATAAATTTTTAAGTGTCATTATTGTTGACTATAGGTATAAAGTTATAAGGCAGAGCTCAATAGCTTATTCATCTTACTGACTGAAACTTTATGCCGCATTGATTAGTAACTCCCTAATTCTCCCTTCCCACAGCCTCTGGCAACCACCATGCCACTCTTCGATTCTATGAATTTGACTATTTTAGATACCTCATGTAAGTGGGATCATGCCATATTTGCTTTTTGGTAACTGGCTTATTTCACTTAGCATAATGTCCATACACCACATTTTCTTTATTCATTCAACTCTTTTTAATGTGTTTGATTCCATGAAAAGCTGTCCGGTCTTGTTTTCTTCCACCTCAATGATTGTTGCTATTGTTTTAAAATTTTAATGGTCTGTGTAATCCAAACATCTGAGAACCACTGGTCTATATAAGATCTATGATCCCTTTACATAAAATCTATGGTCCCTTTAGTCTCTAAACGGGATTATATACTTGAAGAAAAAGATGGAAGTCGATTATGAAAACAAGCCAGGGCATTTTTGTTATTGTTTAAGAATAGAAATAAACTGTCTTTGTATAAAATGGTTACCTATAATTAAAGATGCCACAGAGATGTGTCCCAAGGGTTTGGACAACCCATAGATTATATAGCTCATTCCAGTCAGTTTCCTACCAGCTATTATACTGGATATATTATTAAGCATCCTTCAGCAAGTGTGCTGATAATTACTGGACGATTTTAGAAAACCATAAAGTAACTATATACAGGCACTCTTCAGAGATATTGCAGTTTAAGTTCCAGACCACCACATAAAAGCAAGTATCGCAATAAAGTGAGTCACCAAATTACTTTTTTGTTTCCCAATGCATTTAAAAGTTATGTTTTACACTATATTGTAATCTATGAGTGTGCAATAGAATCATATCTAAAAAATGATATGCATACCTTAATTTAGACATATGTTATTACAAACAATGCTAACCATCATCTGAGCTTTCAGCAGGTCATATTCTTTTTGCTGGTAGAGGGTCTTGGCTCATTGTAGATGGCTACTGACTGATCAGGGTGCTGGCTACTGAAGGTTGAGGTGGCCGTGGTAATTTCTTAAAATAAGACAACAGAAACTTTGCCACATGGATTTGACTCTTCCATTCACGAATGATTTCGCTCTAGCATTCAATGCTGTTTGATAACATTTTATCCACAGCAGTTCTTTCAAAATTGGAATCAGTCTTCTCAAGCCCTGCCACTGCTTTATCAACTAAGTTTATATAATATCCTAAATCCTTTGTTGTCATTTCAATAATCTACGCAGCATCTTTATGAGTAGTCTCCATCTCAAGAAACCACTTTCTTTGCTCATGCATAAAAAGCAACTCCTCATTCCTTAAAGCATTATCATGAGATTGCAGCAATTCAGTCACACTGAATTAGACTCCACTTCTAATTCTAGGTCTCTTGCTATGTCTACCACATCTGCAGTTACTTCCTTCACTGAAGTCTTAAACCCTTCAAAGTCACCCATGAGGGTTGGAATACACTTCTTCTAAACTCTTGTTAATGTTGTTATTTTGAGCTCTCCCTATGAATCACAAATGTTCTTAATGGCATCTAGAATGGTAAATCCTTTACTTTTCAATGACTCTGCCCCGATCCATCAGATGAATCACTATCTATGGCAGCTGCAGCCTTATGAAGTGTATTTCTTCAATAAAAAGTCATGAAGTCAAAATGACTCTGATCCATGGGCTGCAGAATGGCTGTTGTGTTAGCGGGCATGAAAACAACATTAATCTCATTGATCTCATTGTAATTTCCATCAGAGCTCTTGGGTGACTGGGTACATTGTCAATGGGCAGTGATATTTTGAAAGGAATCTTTTTTTCTGAGCGGTAGGTCTCTCAAGAGTAGGCTTAAAATATTCATTAAACCATGCTGTCAACATGTATGCTGTCATCCAGGCTTTGTTGTTCTTTATAGAGGACAGTCAGAATTCAGATTCAACATCATTCTTAAAGGCCCTAGGATTTTCAGGATGGTAAGTGAACACTGGCTTCAATTTAAAGTCGCCAGCTGCATTAGCCCCTAACAATAGAGTCAGTCTGTCCTTTGAAGCTTTGAAGCCAGGCATTGACTTTGCTAGCTATCAAAGTCCCAGATAGCATCTTATTCCAATATAAGGCTGTTTTGTCTACAAGATGTTGTTTAGTGCAGCCACCTTCATTAACACTCTTAGCTGGATCTTCTGTATAATTTGCTGTAGCTTCTACATCAGCACTTGCTGCTTCACCTTGCACTTTCATGTTCTGGAGACGGCTTCTTCCCTTAAACCTCATGAACCAAACTCTGCTGGCTTCAAACTCTTCTTCTGCAGCTTCCTCACCTCTCTTAGCCTTGAATTGAAGAGTCAAGGCCTTGCTCTGGATTAGGCTTGGCTTAAGGGAATGTGGCTTGTTTAATCTTCTAGCCATACCACTAAAACTTTCTCCATATCACTAATAAGCCGATCTCACTTTCTTATCATTCCTGTGTTCACTGGAGTAGCACTTTTAATTTCCTTCAAGAACTTTTCCTTTGCATTCACAACTTGGCTTACTGTTTGGAGCAAAAGGCTTAGCTTTCAGCCTGTCTCGGCTTTTGACATGCCTTCCTCAATAAGCTTAGTCATTTCTACCTTTTGATTTAAAGTGAGAGACATGCAACCCTTCCTTTCACTTGAACACTTAGAGGCCATTGTAGGGTTATTAATTGACCCAATTTCAATACTGCTGTGCTTCAGGGAATGGGAGACCCCAGGAGAGGGAGAGAGTTGAGGCAATGGCTGGTTGGTGAAGCAGTCAGAATACACATATTTGTTGATATAGTTCGTGCTTGTGGCACCCCACCCCGAACAATTACAATAGTAACATCAAAGATCACTGATCACAGATCACCATAACAAATACAAAAATTTAGAAATACTGCAAGAATTACCAAAATGTGACATGGAGACATGAAGTGAGCAAACTGTTGGAAAAATGGTGCCAATAGATTTGCTAGACACAGAGTTGCCACAAACCTTCAATTAGTATAAAACACAATATCTGCAAAGTACAATAAAGTGAAGCACAATAAAACAAGGTATGCCTGTAACATACTCTAGAAAAAAAATTGAAACATCAAATACATTTTTCAGGTTTCCAAAAATGTATTATTTTAGAAGTGAGAAATCCTTAGAATTGAATGAAAGCTAGACTTATTTTTTGCACATTTATTGTCATATAGACACATCCTAAATGGTAATGATTTTGTAAAATATAAATCTGTAAATGGCAATCATTCTGTAAAATATAGATCTTATTCTCTGGTTTTATCCATGAAAATAAAATCCCAAACTTGCATGAAACTTGTTTTTATCATAGCTGATACTTATCAAATTGCCAAGAAAAGCAAAAAAATTAAAATAAACATAAATAAAAAACTAAAATGTTTGACTGGTTTTTGTTTCAATAAATCCATAAATATGGTACTTCTCAGAATAAACTTAAATGTTTTCTTCCATCTCTCAGGCAGGAAAGATTTCATTTACACAAAGCTAGAATGAGGTCTCATGCTATTCAGACCTCATTATTTTTACCAAGTTATCTGTGACATCTGTGATATGTACTTATCTAAATGATATCAGAGATAATTAAAAGCAAGCTTCACTTGTCAGAAAAGATATTCAAGGTAAAGTGTTTCATGACGTCATTTTCATTTTACAGAAACAAATATAGGAACCAATATGAACTGTCTTTATTTTTTATGAGTGACTATGTTTATATTAAACTGTGATTTTCACAAAGCTTTTCACAGTTCCCATCACAGATTTTCCACAAACTGTGTCATGACTAAAGTATAAACCCTTAAAATTTTAGAAGGAGCACAAATCTGTGGTGCAAAGAAATTTTTAAAAAGATAAAGGTGTGTATTATTACCAGGTACACTAATAAAGATATGATAGGCCATATCTGGACAAATAGCTAAAAACCCAGAGTAAGTTGTGAGCCTTACTAATGCATTCCATTCCAACTTTCATTTTTTAAAACGCCATAAAAGAGAAAAACACTTTTTGTCTCCTATCCAATTATGGACTCAGAAAACAGTATTTGTTAACTTTAGTAATAAAATACTTTAAACAGGTTAAATAAAAATTCCTTTAAAATATTTAGTATTTTAGAAGTAGTAATATGTGTTTGATTGGCATACAGTTGAAAATCTTAAATTCTGTTACAAAAAAGTCCTTGAATGCTATACTTTTTCCAATGAGATTGTAAACACAATAGAATATAAGCATTAGTTTTTAGGGGAAATGAATACATTTTTTTCTTAACATCACTAATGCAACTAACTAAATTCAAATTACCCAGTTCATGGATTATCCTCAGTGTTAAATGTTCCATTTCACAGGGAGATGAATTATTAATCTACCCAGTGGTAAACTCCATAGTTCTCTTTAACCTAAATTTCCTTTTTTAATTGAATGTTTCAAGACATTATAAATATAGGGCTAAATATGTGGATATGAACAAGTATATCTATGAAAAATTATCTAATAAGCAAATCTCAAATTCTGTAGCATTTCATATTTTACATTTTTAAAAATTCAGATCCACAATGGCAAAGTCTTACAATTATATGAAGCTGGGACTGGCACTAAAGAGAAGTTATGGAAATTAAAGAACAGAAATAATTTTTACCAAGGAGAATAGACATTTAACTGCTGAGTTTTTAAATAGTTTTTATAGTCTTAATATAAAATTGATCTTGTCCTGGGATCATCATATTTTTTCCCAAATGTTTAGGGATATTCTCCATCTAGTTCCAAACAATACTAAAGTTTTCCTTCCATTTGGTTATATTGATCTTCATTGCTTCTGAGGACAGTATTTTGAAGTACAATTGAGTGAGCAATGCTGCTTGAGGACTAGAAAATTGCTTAGTAGTAAATTAAGTCTTATTCAAAGCCAAGGAATTTTAGCAATAAATAGGTTAAATTTCCATTCTTGATTATGCAGGCATTTGAAACAACCAATATTGATGCCTGTAAATATAATGTATTACCAGTAATTGTTAATGAAGTTGGACATGCAGGCTATATAATTTATAATAATATAATCTTGGAATTCAATCCCAGTAGAGAAATACTGAGGGCACTTACCAACAGATGTATGATGCCTCTCTTGTTCTGGGAATCGAAGAGCCTGTTAAGTTCGGTCCATGTTTTAAAGAATAAATCTCACCACTTAAACGTAACTCTCTCCTTAAAATCAAGAACAATATTTTAATTGCTAAATCTAGTGACTTCTTATCGATTTTGCTCTTTTTTGGTCTCTCTAAAGGCTCTGGCCCTGTTGATCATTTCCTCCTTCTGGAAATTCTCCTGTCTTCCAGGATGTTACTGTCTTCTATTCCTTTTGCTTCTTTGATCATTCTTTCTCACTTTCCTTCATTATCACCTTTTCATCTATATCCCTATTGAATTATATTTTCCCTATTTTTCTTCCTTAGGCCTTAGTTTATGTGAGCTCTATACATTCCACTTGGTGTGTACATAAATGTGGAACTTTTAAGTTATAGGTACACATTTTATAGAATATACTACCTGAATATATTATAGGTAATTCTAATTCAATAGACCCAAATCTTGACACATTATGTGTTCTCAACAGCTCTTCTTCCTGAGAATTGATTAAAGACATTGCATCTAACAGGGTTTTATTACCTCTTTTTCTAGTTAATTGAAAAAAAATATCTATGCTGTTTATCTCTAATCTTCCCAGACAATCTTATTTCCTGCAAACAAAGTGATTTTTCTGGAATACAAATCTGACATTGTCACACATCTATTTAAAATATTTCAACTGTTCATCAAAATATAAAGGTGATTTCTGAAATCTTTAGCATGGAATTCAAGACTTTTCATAATGTAGGTCTACTTCTCTCCATTTCATTCATTCATTCATTTTTGCCATGTCTGTCATTCTGATAGGCACTAAAAATATGAGGTCATAAATAATATACTCAGTCCTTTCCCTCCTAGATCTTTTAGTGTCCCCCACTTCCAGTCTCCACTGTACCCACAGACTGTTCTACCTTTTAAAATGTCTTGATTTTTCATACATCATGCCTTTGTTCCTGAAATGTTTTCTTACTTGAGTGTCCTTTTATTCTTTGCCCATCTCACAGTATCTTACCTATCTTTAAAACTAACTGAAATTGCAGCATCTTGTTTCAAGCTATAATTTCTCTTATGTATAAGTTCCAATAGAATGTTCTCTAAACTATTGATTAACTGTAATTATTTAATATCATAGAGAAGCTAATATATACTATTACTTTAATGTATAGTACTATGTATCATAGGAATTCATAGAAGGTCTTTGAAGTTAGTAAACTTCAGTCTCACATCCCGACTCTGTCCTTTATGATACGTGTGATCCATTGTAGGAAAATTACTTAGGCTGTCTGTGCTTCTCTTTCTTGGTATATGAAAATGGCTCACTAGATCTAGTTATATGTCTTGATCTAGATGCCTAATCTATGCCTCCATCTCTACAAATCCATTTACTTCTCTAATATGTCATTGGTCAATTCATTCTAATTAAGAAAGTAATTCTGATATGTAGATAATGTATACACTGTTGATTCAATGTATTTTATAAAATGCATACCAATACCCATATATGATTATACCCAGGGCCCTGTCTTCAACATTGTCCACTTTTCTTTATTAAGGTACAGACATTCATAAGAATGGTTTGGTTAAATAACTGGCAGTCTTTATAATTAAATAGAACATGTGCTTATAAAACATTTTAATCAATGACTACCTGACATTAGGCAAGTTATTTAGCTGTTCAGAATTTTAGTATCCTAACTTCGAGAATGAGAAAGTAGTGTCATAGTGCTTTCCAGTTCTGAACACTCATTTCTGATTTTCCATAATCTATAGAACTCTGGTTACAAAAGCAGTACTGTATACTAGCAACTTTAATAGTGCTTCATTGATTTTAAAATTTGTATATGCTTTATCTATTTTACTCTAATGGTTTTGTGAGATGAGCAAGTCGTTACTATATCTTTTAAGGTGAGAAAACCAGTGATAATGCTTAAATGACACTGGCATGACACATAGTTAAAATTAGTTCTTCTGTTTTCCAGTCTAATGTTCCCTTTGCTACACTAGTAGTTTCCAGCCAGTGGGCTCAGGACTCCCTGTAGGTCTCAGAGCCCTGAGTTTTAGATTTCATAAGCCTTAGTAGAAGCATTCACTCAAATTGCAGTCATGTTATACAAG
The DNA here is from genome assembly GCF_003676395.1 of Aethalodelphis obliquidens. Taxonomy (NCBI): domain Eukaryota; kingdom Metazoa; phylum Chordata; class Mammalia; order Artiodactyla; family Delphinidae; genus Aethalodelphis; species Aethalodelphis obliquidens. Next base: position 4,408,652 of record NW_020838008.1, read on the forward strand.
GGCCTAGGAATGTTTGTTTTAACACTTTGTTCTTTTCAATCATAAAAAATCTATCTATCCATCTATTTATCTACCATGGATATTTGCTTTATAATTTTATGACAAGTGTTATAATGCAATTTGATACAAAATCAACAGACCAAGCATCCAAGCAGTTGAATAACCATCCCTCTGTTCTTCCTTCTACTTAGATATTCTGCCTCTTATCTATATCAAATTCCCCATGTGTAGAACAGAAAATAACAGCTACTCAATCAATTCTCCATGTTGAAATATACATATAAAAAAGGAAAATAGAACAATCCCAAAGTCCTATTTGGCCATTAATTTCAATCCTGTAATTTTTTTTTCAAACCTTATCTTATGCTGCTTAAAGCAGTAAGGATGGTATTTCATTATGTAAATTAAGGTTCTTACAGATTCTGAAAGTGCCAAAACTAGGCAAAGAACTGAAATGAGAGAAGCCGTGGCAGGAAATTGAGCAGCCATGGGTTGTTAGTTAAACTGCAGAATGAGGCCATGCCAGGAGCATGCCTTCATGATGTTCTCATGTTCTCATGAATAAGGATTTTCTGAGCTGTTACACTATATTATAATTTCCTTCAGTAAGAATCTGCTTTTAATTTATCTTTATGTCCATTATATTCCATTACAGGACCTAGAGTAGGTACCTAATAAAAGTTTTGGAGAAGCAGGGAGAATAGGGAATTACAGCTCTGCTGTTTACATGTGCGAATTTGGGCAAAATACTTAATTGTATCCATTGTAACATGATACTAATAATAGTTAATTCACAGGATTATTTTAATTATTAAATGTGCTTGGCATTTATTTAAAGCTGAGTAAATGTTAATTTCCCTTTCATTAACCTTGAATGAATTAAGGAATAATTGCTATTTTAGGCAGGATGAAACTACAGGAATAGAGTGAGGTCATGCTTTTAAAGACCTCAGATTACATACTTAAGAATTTCAACTTTTTTTTCTAAGAAATGAGAAAGTATTGTAATTGAACAGTGCCATACTTAAACTTATGATTTAGAAATAGTCCTTGGGCCTCAGTTAAAATTCATCTTGGAGAGTATCTACCCTCATAAAAATTCAGATAAGAGATTATGTGAGTTCTGGTTGGTGCAAGAGCACTGGAGATGGAACATGTGGAGTGGATGGATAAGAAGCAAATTTTGGGTGCTATCTTGATAAGACTTGACAATGGATTAAATGTAGAGACTGCTAGAAAAGAAGGATGTGAAGATGGCTCCAATATTTCTAGTTTGAAAAGCTAGATGAATAAATGTTATTTATATTCACAAAGATAAGAATGATTTATATGACTACATAATTAATGAAGGTTCATTGGAGAACAAATGATAATAATTAAGTATAAAAATATAACTATCATTCATTAGCACCTAAACTGCTACAAACTTTATCTCATTTAACTTTCATACTGCTCCTCTGAGATAGATGTTATTTCCATTTTACATGTGAGGAAAATGAGGCTCTGAGATACTGAGTGAGTAGTTCAAATTCACTGAGCTGAGCCAGAATTTGAGTACATGTCTTATTCTAAAGACTATGTCATTAAATTATATGCTACATTATGTGTCACTAAAGATTTGGGTAATTATCCTAATGAGGGAAAGCAAAGCATTTGGCATTATTTAGCCTAGGGAAGTAAAGACATGTTAATAGCACAAAGCATGTTTATAGAATACCAAAAAATGTCAATATTTTGGAGTTAGGTTGAGGTCAAAGCAATACAAGTAAGTTATTAAAAGAACTCACTAGGTCAGAGGACTGTAAGAAACTAGAATTAGAATTAAAATTAGAGAGGATGCAAAACATATCTTTGGGGAATGATGTATAAAAATGTAAAAAGTGTCCTAGCAGACTCACATTCTACGAATACTTCTCTGTAGGAAAATATAGGAGGAAATATACGGCTATTTTTTTCTTAGAAATTGTTTAATGCTATGTACATTTTGCTTAAAAATATGCAAACCTTGTTGTCCTATTAGACAGCAAAGAAGCAGCGCTTAGTAAAGAAAAAATTGAAGCAGCAAAATAAGTCAAAAGTGCTATGACTGGGGGGGATGTTCAAGATAGTGGAGGAGTAAGACATGGAAGTCACCATCCTCCCCACAGATACATCAGAAATACATCTACATGTGGAACAACCCCTGCAGAACACCTACTGAATGCTGGCAGAAGACCTCAGACCTCCCAAAAGGCAAAAAACTCCCCACGTACCTGGGTAGGGCAAAAGAAAAAAGAAAAAACAGAGACAAAAGGATAGGGACGGGACTTGCACCAGTGGGAGACAGCTGTGAAGGAGGAAAATTTTCCACACACTAGGAAGTGCCTTCACTGGTGGAGATGGGGGCGTGGTGGAGGGGGAAACTTTGGAGCCATGGAGGAGAGCACAGCAACAGGGATGCAGAGGGCAAAGCGGAGAGATTCCTGCACAGAGGATCAGTGGTGACCAGCACTCACCAGCCCGAGAGGCTTGTCTGCTCCCCAGCCAGGACGGGTGGGGGCTGGGAGCTGAGGCTCGGGCTTGGGAGGTCGGATCCCGGGGAGAGGACTGGGGTTGGCTGCGTGAACACAGCCAGAAGGGGGCTAGTGGGCCACAGCTAGCAGAGAGGGAGTCCAGGAAAAAGCCTGGAACTGCCTAAGAGGCAAGAGACCATTGTTTCTGGGTGCGTGAAGAGAGGGGATTCAGAGCACCGCCTAAACATGCTACAGAGAAGGGCACGAGCCGCAACTATCAGCACAGACACCAGAGACAGGCATGAAACACTAAAGCTGCTGCTACAGCCACCAAAAAGCCTGTGTGCAAGCACAGGTCACTATCAAAACCTCCCATCCCAGGAGCCTGTACAGCCTGCCACTGCCACGGTCCCGTGATCCAGGGACAAGTTCCCTGGGAGAACACACAGTGCGCCTCAGGGTGCTGCATTGTAACACTGGCCTCTGTTGCCACAGGATAGCCCTGCATTCCGGACCCATCCCTCCCTCCCAGCCTGAGTGAGCCAGAGCCCCCTAGTCAGCTGCACCTTAAACACCGTCCTGTCTGAGCAAAGAACAGACGCCCTCAGGCAACCTACACGCAGAGGCGGGGCCAAATCCAAAGCTGAACCCCAGGAGCTGTGCAAACAAAAAAGAGAAAGGGAAATTTCCCCCAGCAGCCTTAGGAGCACCTGATTAAATCTCCACAATCAACTTGATGTTCCCTGCATCTGTGGAATACCTGAATAGACAATGAGTCATCCCAAAAATGAGGCAGTAAACTTTGGGAGAAACTGTAGACTTGGGGTTGGCTTTCTGCATCTAATTTGTTTCTGATTTTTTATCTTAGTTTAGTATGTAGAGCTTATTATCATTGGTAGATTTGTTTATTAATTTGGTTACTCCCTTCCTTATATATATATATATTTTTTTTTTCCTTTTTGTGAGTTTCTATGTGTATGCTTCTTTGTGTGATTTTGTCTGTATAGCTTTGCTTTTACCATTTGTACTAGGGTTCCGTCTCTCCATTTTTTGTTTGTTTGTTTTTCTATGGTTTTTACTGCTTGTTATCATTGCTGCATTTGTTTTTACGTTTGGTTGCTCTCTTCATTCTTTCTTTCTTTTTTTTATTACTATTTTTTTTTTTACTTTCAATAATTTTTAATAGTTTTTTTTACTTTTTATTTTAATAACTTTATTTTATTTTACTTTTTCCTTTCTTTCTTTCTTTCTTTTTTCTCCCTTTTCTTCTGAGCTGTGTGGCTGACAGGGTTTTGGTGCTCCAGCCTGGTGTCAGGCCTGAGCCTATGAGGTGGAAGAGCCGAGATCAGAACACTGCTCCACCAGAGACCTCCTGGCTCCATGGAATATGAAATGGCAAAAGCCCTCCCAGAGATCACCATCTCAACACAAAGACCAAGCTCCACTCAAAGAATAGCAAGCTCCAGTGCTGGACACCCCATGCCAAACAACTAGCAAGACAGGAACACAACACCACCAATTAGCAGAGAGCCTGCTTAAGATCAAAATAAGTTCACAGACATCCCAAAACACACCACCGGATGTGGTCCTGCACACCAGAGACAAGATCCAGTCTCATCCACTAGAACACAGGCACCAGTCCCCTCCACCAGGAAGCCTACACAGCCCACTGAACCAACCTTAGCCACTGGAGGCACACACCAAAAACAACAGGAACCATGAAACTGCAGCCTACAAAAAGACCCCAAACAACGTAAGTTCGGTCAAATGAGAAGACAGACAAAGAAACAGCAGATGAAGGAGCAAGGTAAAAACCCCACAGACAAAATAAATGAAGAGGAAATAGGCAGTCTATCTGAAAGAGAATTCAGAGTAATGATAGTAGAGATGATCTGAAATCTTGGAAATAGAATGGAGAAAATACAAGAAACGTTTAACAAGGACCTAGCAGAACTAAAGAGCAAACAATGATGAACAACACAATATATGAAATTAAAAGTTCTCTAGAACGAATCAATAGCAGAATAACTGAGGAAGAAGAATGGATAACTAACCTGGAAGATAAAATAGTGTAAATAACTACTTCAGAGCAGAATAAAGAAAAAGGAATAAAAAGAACTGAGGGCAGTCTCAGAGACTTCTAGGACAACATTAAATACACCAACATTCGAATTATAGGGGTCCCAGAAGCAGAAGGGAAAAAGAAATGGACTGAGAAAATATTTGAGGAGATTATATTAGAAAATTTCCCTAATACGGGACAGGAAATAGTCAATCAAGCACAGGAAGCACAGAGTCCCATACAGGATAAATCCAGGAGAAAGATGCCAGACACATATTAATCAAACTATCAAAAATTAAATACAAAGAAAAAATATTAAAAACAGCAAGGGAAAAGCAACAAATAATATACAAGGGAATACCCATAAGGTTAACAGCTGATCTTTCAGCAGAAACTCTGCAAGCCAGAAGGGAGTGGCAGAAATATTTAAAATGATGAAAGAGAAAAACCTACAACCAAACTCTACCCAGGAAGAATGTCATGCAGATTTGACGGAGAAATTAAACCTTTACAGATAAGCAAAAGCTAAGAGAATTCAGCACCATCAAACCAGCTTTACACCAAATGCTAAAGGAACTTCTCTAGGCAAGAAACACAAGAGAAGGAAAAGACCTACAATAACAAACCTAAAACAATTAAGAAAATGGTAATAGGAACATAAATATCGAAAATTACCTTAAATGTAAATGGATTAAATGCTCAAACTAAAAGACATAGACTGGCTGAATGGATACAAAAACAAGACCCATATATATGCTGTCTACAAGAGACCCACTTCAGATCTAGTGACACATACAGACTGAAAGTGAGGGAATAGAAAAAGATATTCCATGCAAATGGAAATCAAAAGAAAGCTGGAGTAGTAATTCTCATATCAGACAAAATAGACTTTAAAATAAAAACTATTACAAGAGACAAAGAAGGACACTACATAATGATCAAGGATCGATCCAGGAAGAAGATATAAAAATTGTAAATATCTACGCATCCAACATAGGAGCACCTCAATAAATAAGGAAAATACTAACAGCCATAAAGGGGGAAATCGACAGTAACAGAATCATAGTAGGGGACTTTAGCACCCCCTTTTCACCAATGAAGAGATCATCCAAAATGAAAATAAATAAGGACACAACTTTAAGTGATACATTAAACAAGATGGACTTAATTGATATTTATAGGACATACCATCTCAAAACAACAGAATACACATTCTTCTCAAGTGCTCATGGAACATTCTCCAGGATAGATCATATCTTGGGTCACAAATCAAGCCTTGGTAAATTTAAAAAACTTGATATCATATGAAGTATCTTTTCCGACCACAACGCTATGAGACTAGATAACAATTACAGGAAAAAAATCTGTAAAAATACAAACACATGGAGGCTAAACAATACACTACTAAATAACCTAGAAAACACTGAAGAAATCAAAGAGGAAATCAAAAAATACCTAGAAATAAATGACAATGAAAACATGCTGACTCAGAACCTATTGGATGCAGCAAAAGCAGTTCTAAGATGGAAGTTTATGCCAATACACTCCTACCTAAAGAAACAAGAAAAATCTCAAATAACAACCTAACCTTACACCTAAAGCAATTAGACAAAGAAGAACAAAAACACCCCAAATTTAGCAGAAGGAAAGAAATCATAAACATCAGATCAGAAATAATTGAAAAAGAAATGAAGGAAATGATAGCAAAGATCAATAAAACTAAAAGCTGCTTCTTCGATAAGATAAACAAAATTGATAAATCATTAGCCACACTCATCAAAAAAACAAGAGAGAAGACTCAAATCAATAGAATTAGAAATGAAAAGGGAGAAGTAACAACAGATACTGCAGAAATACAAAGGATCATGAAAGATTACAACAAGCAACTATATGCCAATAAAATGGACAACCTGGTAGAAATGCACAAATTCTTAGAAATGCACAACCTTCTGAGACTGAACCAGGAAGAAATAGAAAATGTGAACAGACCGATCACAAGCACTGAAATTGAAACTGTGATTAAAAATCTTCCAACAAACAAAAGCCCAGGAACAGATGGCTTCACAGGTGAATTCTATCAAACATTTAGAGAAGAGCTAACATCTATCCTTCTCAAACTCCTCCAAAATATAGCAGAGGGAGGAACATTCCCAAACTCATTCTACAAGGTCACCACCATCCTGATACCAAAACCAGACAGAGATGTCACATAAAAAGAAAACTACAGGCCAATATCACTGATGAACATAGATGCCAAAATCCTCAACAAAATACTAGCAAACAGAATCCAACAGCACATTAAAAGGATCATACACCATGATCAAGTGGGGTTTATTCCAGGAATGCAAGGATTCTTTAATATACGCAAATCAATCAATGTGATAAAACATATTAACAAATTGAAGGAGAAAAAGCATATGATCATCTCAATAGAGGCAGAAAAATCTTTTGAGAAAATTCAACACCCATTTATGATAAAAACCCTGCAGGAAGTAGGCATAGAGGGAACCTACCTCAACATAATAAAGGCCATATATGACCAACCCTCAGCCAACATCATTCTCAATGGTGAAAAACTGGAACCATTTCCACTAAGATCAGGAAAAAGACAAGGTTGCCCACTCTCACCACTATTATTCAACATAGTGTTGGAAGTCTTAGCCCCAGCATTAGAGAAGAAAAAGAAATAAAAGGAATACAAATTGGAAAAGAAGAAGTAAGACTGTCACTGTTTGCAGATGACATGATACTATACATAGAGAATCCTAAAGATGCTACCAGAAAACTACTAGTGCTAATCAATGAATTTGGTAAAATAGTAGGATGCAAAATTAATGCACAGAAATCTCTCTTGCATTCCTATACACTAATGATGAAAAATCTGAAAGAGAAATTAAGGAAACACTCCCATTTACCATTGCAACAAAAAGAATAAAGTATCTAGGAATAAACAGACCTAAGGAGACAAAAGACCTGTATGCAGAAAACTATAAGACACTGATGAAAGAAATTAAAGATGATACAAACAGATGAAGAGATATACCATGTTCTTAGATTGGAAGAATCAACATTGTGAAAATGACTATACTACCCAAAGCAATCTACAGATTCAATGCAATCCCTATCAAACTACCACTGGCATTTTTCACAGAACTAGAACAAAAAATTTCACAATTTGTATGGAAACACAAAAGACCCCAATAGCCAAAGGAATCTTGAGAAAGAAAAACAGAGCTGGAGGAACCAAGCTCCCTGACTTCAGACTGTACTACAAAGCTACAGTAATCAAGACAATATGGTACTGTCACAAAAACAGAAAGATACCTCAATGGAACAGGATAGAAAGCCCAGAGGTAAACCCATGCACATATGGCCACCTTATCTTTGATAAAGGAGGCAAGAATATACAATGGAGAAAACACAGCCTCTTCAATAAGTGGTGCTGGGGAAACGGGACAGCTACATGTAAAAAATGAAGTTAGAACACTCCCTAACACCATACACAAAAATAAACTCAAAATGGACTAAAGACCTGAATGTAAGGCCAGACAGTATAAAACTCTTAGAGGAAAACATAGGCAGGACACTCTATGACATAAATCACAGCAAGATCCTTTTTGATCCACCTCCTAGAGAAATGGAAATAAAAACAAAAATAAAGAAATGAGACCTAATGTAACTTAAAAGCTTTTGCACAGCAAAGGAAACCATAAACCAGACGTAAAGACAGCCTTCAGAATAGGTGAAAGCATTTGCAAACGAAGCAACTGACAAAGGATTCATCTCTAAAATTTACAGGCAGCTCATGCAGCTCATTATCAAAAAAAACAAACAACCCAATCCAAAACTGGGCAGAAGACCTAAATAGACCTTTCTCCAAAGAAGATATACAGAGGGCCAAAAAACACATGAAAGGATACTCGACATCACTAATCATTAGAGAAATGCAAATCAAAACTACAATGAGGTATCACCTCACACCAGTCAGAATGGCCATCATCCAAAAATCTAGAAACAATAAATGCTGGAGAGGGTGTGGAGAAAAAAAGGGAACCCTCTTGTACTGTTGGTGGGAATGTAAATTGATACATTCACTATGGAAAACAGTATGGATGTTCCTTCAAAAACTAAAAATAGGGGCTTCCCTGGTGGCGCAGTGGTTGAGAGTCCGCCTGCCGATGCAGGGGACATGGGTTCGTGCCCCGGTCCGGGAGGATCCCACGTGCCGCGGAGCGGCTGGGCCCGTGAGCCATGGCCGCTGAGCCTGCGCGTCCGGAGCCTGTGCTCTGCAACGGGAGAGGCCACGACAGTGAGAGGCCCGCATACCACAAAAAAAAAAAAAAAAAAAAAAAAACTAAAAATAGAACTACCATGCGACCCAGCAATCCCACTACTGGGCATATACCCTGAGAACACCATAATTCAAAAAAGAGCCACATACCACAATGTTCATTGCAGCTCTATTTACAATAGCCAGGACATGGAAGCAACCTAAGTGCCCATCGACAGATGAATGGATAATGAAGATGTGGCACATATATACAATGGAATATTACACAGCCATAAAAAGTAATGAAATTGAGTTATTTGTAGTGAGTTGGATGCACCTAGAGACTGTCATACAGAGTGAAGTAAGTCAGAAAGAGAGAAACAAATACTATATAGTAACACATGTATATGGAATCTAAAAGAAAAAATGGTTCTGAAAAACCCAGGGGCAGGACAGGAATAAAGACGCAGACGTAGAGAATGGACTTGAGGAGATGGGGAGGGGGAAGGGTAAGCTGGGACGAAGTGAGAGAGTGGCATGGACACATATACACTACCAAATGTAAAATAGATAGCTAGTGGGAAGCAGCTGCATAGCACAGGGAGATCAGCTCTGTGCTTTGTGTCCACCTAAAGGGCTGGGATAGGGAGTTTGGGAGGGAGGCGCAAGAGGGAGGAAATATGGGGATATATGTATGTGTATATCTGATTCACTTTGTTGTAAAGTAGAAACTAACACACCATTGTAAAGCAATTATACTCCAATAAAGATGTTACGAAAAAAAAACAAAAGAAGTACTATGACCAAGCAGGGCACAAAGGAAAAAATACAAATGACTGATAAACATATGATAAACATCTTACCTGTTATTAATCAAAGAAAGAAAAATTAAAACAATAATAAGATAACATTATTTATTAAATTTGTAAATGTTTGTGATATACTGTCCTGTAGGGTGAGGGAAAATAGTTTTTGATTGGAATGTTAATTGGAAATAATAATGACAATAATAATAATAAACATCTCTGAACGTTTCCTCTCTGGCAGATTCTATTATGATAATATTGCATATTTTACCTATTAAATCTTCATAGTGATCACATGAAGTAGTTTCAAGAATTCCATTGTACAATTGAGGAAACTGAGCCACATAGAATCAGCCTCTGGTCCCGTAGGCCGACTGACTACAGAGCCTGCATTCTACCTTTTCCAGAAAGGTACACTATTTGGAAAGTGCTTAAATAATTAGTTTAATGTCCAAACCCTTTGACATGGCAATTCAAGAATTTCTAGTAAGTGTTTAAAACTATGACAAAAAAATGGTGTAAATGGGTAGACAGTGTAGCATTATATATAACAGTAAGAACTCAGAAACAACCTAGTGTCCAGCAATTGGGAATTAATGGTGATACATCAATACTGTGTATATTATCTGTATTTTATTTTTTGCGGTACGCGGGCCTCTCACTGTTGTGGCCTCTCCCGTTGTGGAGCACAGGCTCCGGACGCGCAGGCTCAGCGGCCATGGCTCATGGGCCCAGCCGCTCCGCGGCATGTGGGATCCTCCCGGACCAGGGATGAACCCATGTCCCCTGCATCGGCAGGCGGACTCTCAACCACCGCTCCACTAGGGAAGTCCTGATCTGTATTATTATACTTAGAAGATTATTTGATTACGTGAGGAATGACTATATTCAACTAGTAAGCAAGTCGCAGAAGAGTATATATTGTATAATTATGATCTTCATAAACACAAACATATATAAACACACACATCTGTGAAGTATTGGGAAGTTTGTTCATGAAAATATTAGTTTATCCCTGAGTGGTTAGGATATTAGTGATATTTAATTGCATGTCTGTCTATTCTAATTTTTTCCCATAGAGAGTATGTTAAAGTGAACAGTCTCTTTGTCACAATCACAAGTTCAACACTTGTGACTCTTTATGACACAGGAGAAAGAATTGAGCAAGTCCAGTAGAAACGGTGCCTGTAGGACAAAAGAAGCATAACTCAGTCAACTTGGTGAAAATCTGCATCTTTTAACAAACATCTGAAATGTTACTCAAGGACACAGAAGGCTTCCTCTAAGTTGTAACTGAAAGGAGTAAACAATAAGGGAAAGGCTGCTCTCTTCATTTCCCACTAACGTTATCTGCTCACACTTGCTTTTAATGGTTCTGAGAGTTTAATCCCTGTGTCCTAAACAATGTCAGTTTCACAGCTTCCTGCGGTAGATAGATTGTTCTAAAAACTCACAGTTTTAGTAGTCAGAGAGCTCTTTCCTGATTATCCATTCTAAACATTCTCCCTCAGTTTCCTCCTAGTCAGTCTTCTTTGCATCTTGGTAATTATCGATTGTTCCAAAAGTCTGCAGACTGACTCATTCTTTTAGGGTTTTTTTGGCAGCAACATGTATTCTCAGATATTTTACTTGTAGTTTAACTCCTTCGTATCCCCTAGTGTGACTTCTCTATATTTTCTACAATTGATTCATATTTATGTGGTTTTCTACCAAGGTACCGTGCTTAAAGCTCCCATTCCTGGTTAAGATAATTAAAAATGTATTTTCAGAAAACGTGATAGCTGGTCAGACTATGATTTATAGATTGGTAACTTTTGGATCTGGAGAAAATGTACCCAAAATATGAATGTAGTAAGTTAGCCTTCAGTTTGTTTAGTAAGCAGAAATATGAGCAATTTATTTTCCATGGACGATTAGGATGCTTTACTGTGAAGCTTATTGACCTTTTAAGCTGATGTTCTGCCAGACAACGTGACATTCTGCCCAAGTCCATGATCCGTGAGATTTTCCCCATAAGTCATTGTTAGGAATAGTGTGATGATGGCACTCAGGGATTGTTTTGCCTGTTTTGCCAGACTGTTTTTGAAATCAGCCTTACTAAGAAATACAGCACAGGCTTTGGAACCAGACCCCCCCGGGTGTAAGGCCAAATCAGCCGCTTACCAGCTGTATGACCATAGGCACGGGGCTTAAAGTCTTCAAACCTTTGTTTTTTATTTATAAGAAGAGGACACTAATATTTACCTAATAGTGTTTCTGTGAAGATTAAATACAATAATAAAGAATTTTTATTCAGAAGATGCTCCATGAAAGTTTTTTGAGTAAATTAAGGAAGTAATTAATGTTTACTCTTCATACCCTTCTCAAGGGTAGAATGATAGCCCTTAGGCACGGACGGAGATCTTGCTGATAAATGTTCCAATGATTCTCAGTTTCTTCCTATGCTTTCTATGGTTTTAAATGTTCATTTCAACCTAAATGAACAGTATTTCTCAACCAGAAATGATATTAACATATCGTTTCTTTTAGCATTGATCATGGCAATAATTACCATCCAATAATCCTTACTGAAAAAATGATTCCTTATAAACGAAAAAGGGAGTATAACCAAGGACTCAGTTATCCATCTAAATCAGTAAGCCTATGTCACTGTATATAAATCTGCCACTTGGTACTCTCCCCCTGCCCTTTAACACAGATGCATCTGTTTGCTTTCTTAATGCTGTCATTATAATGTTGAACTGTACAAAAGTATCTATCTCGACAGTGTTCCCTCACTTTCCTTAGACTTTCTTATTTTAGGTCATAGTTGGCCACTTGGTGACTTTTAGAGTATTGTCTACTAGTTACATCCACAGTCTTTGTGTCAGGCAGACCTGAGATCTATTGCTAGAGTTATCATATGTGTTGTGTCCTTGGGTAAGTTACTTACCCTGTCTAGATTTACATTCTTCACTCCTGAGAAGGTCATAATAATAGTCTCTATATTAAGTGGTTATTTTAAGTATTTGTTTAGATAATGTTGATAAAGCATTAGCACTGACTTTATCACTTTTTAAATACTCAATTTAACTATTTTAATATTACAGTAAGTCCCCTACATACGAACCTTCAAGTTGTGAACTTTAAAAGATGTGAACATGGAACTTACTAATGAAGACCTGTTGGAATTGGAAGCCCAGAAAAAGGACAAAGAGAGACAAGAGGAAGAAGAAGTAACTGAAGAACCGAAGAGATTCACGACACAGGGAATGGCAAGAGGATTTTCTTTATTTGAGGAGGCACTGTTAGTTTTTGAGGCACAGGACCCAAATGCTGAACAGTACACGAAGGTCGCAGCAGCTGTTCAGAATGCAATCCAGTGCTACCTTGTCATCCATGACAAGAAAAAAAGAGCTACAACCCAGACATCACTGAATTGTTTTTTCAAGAGGGTAGACAGAATTGAATCCAGCAAGGAACTAGAACCTGTGCCATCAACATCAGGCGTGAGTGCAATTGCAGCTTGACCTCCATCTCCTATTGCTGACGATCCTTCAGCTCTACCATCTCCCACCTCCTTTCCCTCCTCCAGTCAGTAACTCTTCTTGCCTGTTCACTCGATGTATGCCAGCTGTTGTACTGTACTACTGTACTTTTCAAGGTACTGTACTGCAAGATTAAAAATGTTTTCTTTATTTTTTGTGTTTGTTTTTTATGTATTATTTGTGTGAAAAGTATTATAAACCTATTACAGTACAGTATTATATAGCCAGTTGTGTTAGTTGGGTACCTACGCTAACTTTGTTGGACTTATGAACAAATTGAACTTACGAATGCACTCTCAGAACAGGACTCGTTCATATGTAGGGGACTTACTGTATTGAAATTCAGTTTAAAAAGTCATAGTGCATGTAACCAGTTTTTGGATATGACACCAAAAGCTCAAGAAATCCTGCCATTTGCAACAATGTGGATGGACCTGGAGGACATTATGCTAAGCAAAATAGGCCAAACACAGAAAGACAAATACCATATGATCTCAAAGGTGCAAATCTAAAATAAACAAACTCATAGAAACAGAGAGCAAAACTGTGGTTCCTGAGAGTTTGGGGAAGGGGGAAAGGGAAGATGATCAAAGGGTACAAAGTTTTAGTAATGCAAGATAAATACATTCCAGAGATCTACTCTTAGCACAGTGTCTATAGCAAATGATACTGTATTGTATACTTAGAAGTTGCTTTGCTCATAGACCTCACTTAACAAAGCCTTAGCAGTATTAGTCTAGGCTGCTAACCATACCAGTGCTTCACAGACTCTATGGCATTCTCGGCACCCTCAAGAGCATCTAAGACTCCCACATTACCATATCTCTTTCTCCTTATTTCTAATACCAGTTCCCAGCCTGGTGCCAGGCTGCTACTACAAATTCCCTCTTCCACTTTCTCTCCATCGGCTTTGAGTTTACAAGTTCCAACTGCAGAGTTGTTTTTTTATTTACAAACAAAACAAAAAGAAAAACAAACAAACAAAAAACCCCTTTCTTCCCAATGATACAGTCTAGACTTTCCACATGATTGACAGCTGCTCCCTCAAATATGAGACCATGTCATCCCAGGTTCTCTTTTCCTCTCTTACTAGCTGTTTGTTACAAATATCAACACATTCCATTTTGTTGTTGTTGTTGTTTAAGTTTTCTCTTCTCTTAGCAAATAACCTGGATTCTCTGTAACAAAAGTGACAGTAGGTAGCTAATTAAAGAAGCAAACATTTTTTATCCTTGAGACTCTGGATGGATGTTGAGGGGACTGTGTATGTCCACCCATTAAAAAATATTATTCCTTGTCCTGAATACATCCATTCTCTTGTGTGTGTTTTCCATTATCCTATAATTATTCCATTCAATTCTAGTGGATTCCATATGATTCCTCATGGAGGATCTAACTCAGTTTCTCCTTTTTCCTCAAGCCTTCAATCTTCTCAAATCCTCTCTTGTTTACTGATTTGCATCTTCAGGATTTTCATTCTTGAGAATCAAGCAATTCCTGAAGACTTAATTACAGCAGCTCTGTATGTAACTGTAAGAGAATAAGCCTATTTAATATGATACTGTAATTTAATTTATACCAATTTCAACACATAATTAAATATATTTTTCAGTACTTTCTCTAGCCTCAGAGGAAACGTGTTTTCTTTACACTTATATCCTCCGATGAATTAGTTCTCAGCCTCAGCCTCAACAAAAATGATTGAGAAGAGAAATAGGGAATGAAGAGGTTGTTTGATTTTCTTCCCCAGAAAGTGTTTTGAAGTCAAATAAGTATTTTTATTACATTACATGGTTCCTTTATGCACTTCTGATCTCCCCAAAATAAAGCATATTGTTTAATTAACTATATAATTATATTATGCAAGATCAATATTTTCATGAAATACCATTATGACCACCTAGGTATATCATTATTCAAGGTAGTGTCTAGGTACTATAGAAAAAGGGATGATTTTGATATAAGCACAGTTCTCAAGGAGGTTTGAAGAGAATTAACAAAAGTTATGGTGAAATAGGTGGCACTGAGAAGAAACACCAGTTAAAATGGAGAGAGGTGGACAGAGGCAAGGAAGTATTTTTTGGAGATAATTGTACCTAAGACTTTGCCCCTTTTAAAGTCTTAAAATATGGGCAAAAGTTAGTCAGGTCACCTTAGTTTTTGGAGCCACCAAAAGCAGAGTCTGAGACTGAGCCTAATGAGCAGGTAGATTGTTTGGAAATTGATCCTAAGCAGCATAAGGGAAGGTGGGGGCCAAAAAAGGAAGGAGGGAAAGCCAAGATATCTATGTGTTTTGGGGAAGGTCACCAAGACTGGGATGGGTGCTTGATTATGCGGAACATTCTCAGGAAATGTAGACAGTAGTCTCAAAACAATCCACTCAGAGGATGAAAGGGAAACATTTATTTATGTCCCCTGTTTAATCAAGAATGACCCCACAGGCATCAACTTGCCCCGTATTCACACATCACATGGCTACACGCACAGTTCCACAAGCATCTCACACCACAATAGCATAGAAACCCATGGCAGGATATGAAATGTACACATACAGGTCCACACCTGTGTGCAACTCTTTGAAGCCAGCACAAAACTATTCACATATAGTGTCTGAAGTCAGAAGTGAAGCCAAGAGGATATAAAGCGACACATAAGAAGTACCTCATTCACAGGTCAAAGGAAGAATGGTAGCAGATACATAATGAAAAACAATACAGTTTGTGTGTGGGCCGAGACTAATAAGAATGATATTGCAGCAGGAGTATTCATGTGAAGCAAGGTAGGGTGAGACAAGAGATTGGAGAAGGAGATGAAGCTTTAAATGCCATGTTAAGAAACTTGGAATTAATTCTATAATTAATGGGAAATAATTTAAAGGAATGTACTCACAAAGGTTTCAATCTGTAATAATGCTGTTGGCAAGAATCAGGATAAAAAATAATGTTTGAAAGCAGTAAATGAAATGGGAGGAAGAAAAGAATTATTTGAAAGGTGGGATTTTTGCTCCAGGAAATGATGTACTATATTATTGTTTCTAAACTGGGGCAATTTTGCCTCCCAATGGACATTTGGCAATGACTAGACACATTTTGTTTGTAGCAATTGGGAGGATGTTACCATATGGGTAGAGGATGACGATGCTGCTAGATAGGCAACACACAGTACAGCCTCTGATAACAAAGAACTATCCAGCCCTCAATGTCAGTAGTACCAAGGTGGACAAACTACCTCAGTATCCGCAGTTCCCAGCATCAGTTGATTGAATCCGTGGATGCTGCAGAACCCACAGACATGGAAGGCCTATTGTACTATACCATTTTATATAAGGGACTTGCCCATCCTCAGATTTTGGTATCTGTAGGGGTTCCTAGATTCAATCCCAGCTGGATATCAAGGGATGACTGTGCTTTGGTTCAGCTAAAGATGTATGTATGTATATACATATATACAGATTGAAGGCATTGAAGAAATAAAGCAGTAAGGAACTGTCAGAGCAAGATGAGCAGCACAAGAAAATCCAGAGACAGTAGGATTTTTATTGTGAAAGTGTTGAAATAAATTTGGTGAGAACATATATCTTAATAATGATGAGGGGCTTCCCTGGTGGCGCAGTGGTTAAGAGTCCACCTGCCGATGCAGGGGACACGGGTTCGTGCCCCAGTCCAGGAAGATCCCACATGCCGCGGAGCGGCTGGGCCTGTGAGCCATGGCTGCTGAGCCTGCGCGTCCGGAGCCTGTGCTCCGCAACGGGTGAGGTCACAACAGTGAGAGGCCCGCGTACAGCAAAAAAAAAAAAATAATAATGATGATGAGTTTTTCACCCCATGAACATGATGCAGCTCTCAATTTAGGCTTTTAAAAATCTGTTAGCAATTATTTGTTGTTTTCAGTACAGAAGTTTTTGATGTATTTTTAGAACTATCTTCCTAAGTCTTTTAGGTTTTATAATGCTCTTATAAATATTATTTTACCTTCCAATTGTTTGTTTTTAGCATATAAATAAAATTGACTATCAAAATTGATCTTACTAAATTCACTTATTAATTCTAGAATTTAAAATTTTGTAAATTTAATTTTCTCTGGTGGATTTTTAAATAATCTTATATTTGGGTAACTGAAAGCACTCTGTTGTACCCTAAAACTACTCACTCTGACTGTCCGGTAATTTTCAAACATTTTTAGTGGCAAAAACTTTTATTAAAATGAAATTTTAACTGAAAGCCCAACAAATGTATCAGATAAATCAGAGGTTTCTCTGGCTGAAGCTGGCGTGAGGAACTTGTATGGGGCTGGGGAAACAAAATCTTGCCTGATTAACCCAGTGAACCCCCCACGTGGATTGTGTGGGAACTCGATGGAGCCCCAAGGGCTCCATGGAACATAGCCAGCAAATTGATGCAGGTTCTGGGGGCTCTACATTTCTAATTAAAATTTGAACTTCAGAAAGTTGTCAAATTTCTATATTTCCTGAATAAAACATTTTTATTGAAAGAGAATGTGATGTAAACAAAGAGAGAGAAGCTTAACTCTGCACAGGAGACTGACCATCTTGAAAACATGAAGCTGAAGCAGGACCCCGCGAGGCCTTCCCAGGGATAGAACCCCTTTTTCCCCTGCCTCTTGTTTATAGAAAAGCTTTAGTCTCCTAGGCCTTCTTCGAGTTCCCAAGAGCAAATTTAATCAGAGAAGTGAGAAAATGCAGAAACGAAGGAAAAACAAGCAAGATAAAATAATAATAGTTTAGCCATAAAACAAAGTTAAGGACTTTTAGTTCCTCCTCAAGAGCTGTAGATAATATTCTGAGCCAAATCTTTGAGTTATTGTGCAGATACCAAAACCCCCACCAGGGGGCGTCCAGTAGTTAAGACTCTGCGCTTCCAACGCAGGGGTCTCGGGTTCAATCCCTGGTCAGGAACTAAGATCCCACATGCTGCAGGGTGCGGCCAAAAGAAAGGAGCAAACATATGAAACCCCCACCAGGTGGAAAAAGGTAATTGCACCCGATGACAAGCACATAGACTCCAGATTGGTTGGAACCAGAAGGTCGATGAAGTCCCAAAACACCATCGGGTTACCTCACCACCAACCAATCAGATGAGTATCCACAGCTGATCAGGCACCCTATAACCCTCACCGTTAATGTTGCCTTTAAAAACCCTTCCCTGAAAGCCGTCAAGGAGTTCAGATCTTTTGAGCATGAGCTACTCATTCTCCTCTCTTGGTCCCGTGTTGGACACCTTGCATTAAACCTGGTGTCAGCAGATTGGCTTTGCTGCCTATTGGGTGAGCAAACCCAAGTCTGGTTCCGTAACAAACATAAGAAAATATTTATAAGGAAAGTGGAGTAACTGAGTATAGGCGAAAGTCAGAATGGGAATCAGAGATCGTTTATGATCCCAGGAAAATCCAAATTTCAAATTAAAGACACGGAAAAGCAAAGGAAATACGAAGGGAACACACACACACACACACACACACACACACACACACACACACACACAC
>NW_020838008.1:4427320-4488100 GCF_003676395.1 Aethalodelphis obliquidens
CACACACACACACACACACACACACACACACACACACACACACACACCCCTCTATGCCTAGAAAGACTGTAGCAGAAGTGTTACCCATGCTATGAAGCCCAGGCATAGAAACTGTTTTTAATCATACAGGCTAGTTGTTCTTTATCAACCACAAAGCCCCCCAACAAAACCAGACTGAACAGGCTAGATCCAAGACAGCAGGCAAAGCAGGCTAAAGGTCGTTGCTCTCCTGCCCTGATTTATCTCTGTGTTGGTTTCCAAGTACCTGGTGTTTGGCAGAGACATTTGGCGGCTGTACTTTGAGAGATATGCAGTGGTCAACCGTCTGGAACCAGCTCTGACTTGACCACGGGAAGGCGCCTGCGCGGATGAAACCTGGAGGTATCGAGAGTTACCTTTGCTTCATTACTGTGCCAAGATCTCTGCCCAAAGCCGGGATTTGTACTGTGCTAGGCACAATTCATGCCCAGTGGAATGCAAGGGAGCCTGAAGGACTGCGCATGCCTTGGCTGTTCCTAGAACTCTCCGCCCTTTTCCCCAGTTTCTGAAGATGCGGCTGCCTCTTACCCCTTAAAAGTCCCCCACTTTCCTCCCTTTGTGAAGAAGGTGCCTTTAGGGCGTGAGTTCCCCTTCTCCATTCTCTGGCCATTGAATAAAAGCCTGTCTTGCTTGAACCAAACTCAGTTTTGTTACTGGCAGCGTGAACCTGGGGGTGCGGGGGGAGAGCACCCTGACCCACCAGGGGGGCTTCGGGTTAGTTTAGGCCCTGAGAGAGGAGGCTTTGCATCTAATTTGGTAATAGAAGCTTTTGAATTAAACGGTAAAAATTTGAATCCTCGCTCAGATTGATATTACTGTGTGACCTTGGCCAATCACCTCAAACTCTCTGTTAATTGGTTTATCTATAAAATCAGTTTTTTTGAGGTTAAGTAAAACACTTCCGATTGTGTCTGAAATCAGTAAGAGCTTAATTACTGATTTCTTTATAGAAAAGGCGTTTCCCCAGATTTAGCATTATTCTACATCAGGCTACCTTTCCCCAAACTGTAGATATAAAAACTAAACGGTAACAGTGACCTTGTATATATTTGATTTTCAGAAATTATGCCATAATAGCATTCATGCCATATAAAAAATTCAATTCCAGGTAGATTTAAAACCTGCAGTGACCATGAAAAAAATATTAATAAATTCAACTATGTGAAAATTACAATCATAATTTTGCCATCTTCAAAAGACACCATTAAAAAAAAAAAGTGAAGAGCCATAGGATGGAAGGAGGCATTTGCAATATGTGTAGCTGATAAAGGACTTTTAACCAGATTATTTCTGGTAAGGAAGAAAATGCATAAAAAAATCAGACAACCAATAGAAAAATAGGTTAAAGATTTAAAGGAGTATTTCACAAAAAAGAAACCCAAATTACTAACAAACATAGGCAAAAGCACTAAACTTTAGAAGTCAGGAAAATGCTAAATCATAACATTTTTCTTAATACTAAGATGTGTAGAAGCATGTAGAAGCTGCAAGAATTTTCATATGTGGCTAGAGGGATACCATAATCTAGAAATATTGAAGATGTATTTATTCCCTTTGATTCAGAAATTTCACCCCGTGCATAGGTCATAGAGATAAAAATACTTATTTGCAATAGGTACAAGAACGTTTAGAGCACAATTGTTCATAGTTGTCAAATACTGGAAACAATCCAAATGCCCAACAACATGAGAATGGGAAATACATAGGGGGTATATAAATAGAGCAGATCTCAGAGACAGCAACATTAGTGTATCTAAAAGACATCATTTTGAACAAAAGAAAGTAACAAAAGATTATAGATACTGTGTTTATATGAAGTTCTAAAAAAGGCACAATGAAACTATGTTTAAAAATGTGATGAAACCCAACATCAAGCCTTCCCCACCAAGAGAATGGAAACTCCTCACCCAGCAAGCCTCAGCTGGAGTCAAAAGTTGGAGTCCTTCCCATTAAGTGTACAAGCACATGTGTGCCCAGCTGCCCTCTGGCTCTGCAGGCATCTACTCATGTAACACACATGTTTATTGCCAGCATATTTGCACATGCAAACCCCTCATACCTACTTGAACTATTAGAAAGATACTAGCAGGGTATATTTCATTTTTAGCATTGAAAAAATATTTATGCATTTTTTCCTTTGTAGCAAAGCCACATAGGAACTCAAGAAAACAATTATAAAAGAATTAGGAAAGTAGGTGCCTCTGGGGCTAAATGAGGGATCTGTGCTTTGTAAGGTGTATCAGCCAGGGTCCAAAACAACTCTAACAGAGGAATAGTTACAAACACGTAACTAGAATTCTGAAGAAAACTGTAGGGCTAAGGGAGGTGTACAGGCAGACAAACTTGGAAGGGGATGCCCCTCCCCAAGACTGGGATTCAGACTTCATTCAGAAAGTGTAGTTGGAGCCCACAGCATGGTGAAGTTCACTGAGTTGTCCAGGACAACGCTGGTTCACAGTCAGTCACTGGGCAAGCAGGACACACCCCTCTGGGGTGCAAGAGGGCAGAGGATGGCTAGTAGACACAGAGGGAGTTGGGACACCACGTTGAGAACCCAGCATCAGCAAGGCAGCACCTATGTACAGACCATAATAAACACACCAGGAGAAAGATGCCAGTCAGCACCCTGGAATCAGAAAGAGAAGCCCCTTCCTCCCACAAGGTCCCTCTAGGGCCCTGTACTGAAAATGCTTAATATTGCGCTGACAGCAAAGAAGAAAAGTGCTTAAAGCTCCATCATCTCAGAGCAGATAAAAAAAAGGTGGGTTTTGGGGACTTCCCTAGTGGCGCAGTGGTTGAGAGTCTGCCTGCCAATGCAGGGGATGTGGGTTTGTGCCCCGGTTCAGGAGGATCCCACATGCCAGGGAGCGGCTGGGCCCGTGAGCCATGGCCACTGAGCCTGCGCGTCCGGAGCCTGTGCTCTGCAGTGGGAGAGGCCACGGCAGTAAGAGGCCCAAGTACCACACACACACACACACACACAAAAAGAGTCATGTACCACAATGTTCATTGCAACTCTATTTACAATAGCCTGGACGTGGAAGCAACGTAAGTGTCCATCAACTGATGAATGGATAAAAAAGACATGGCATATATATACAATGGACTATTACTCAGCCATTAAAAGAAACGACATTGAGTTATTTGTAGTGAGGTGGATGCACCTAGAGTCTGTCATACAGAGTGAAGTAAGTCAGAAAGAGAAAAACAAATACTGTATGCTAACACATATATATGGAATCTAAAAAAAAAAAATGGTCATGAAGAACCTAGGGGCAAGAGAGGAATAAAGACACAGACCTACTGGAGAATGGACTTGAGGATATGGAGAAGGGGAAGGGTAAGCTGTGACAAAGTGAGAGAGTGGCATGGACATATATACACTACCAAATGTAAAATAGATAGCTAGTGGGGAGTAGCTGCAGGGAGATCAGCTCGGTGCTTTGTGACCACCTAGAGGGGTGGGATAGGGAGTGTGGGAGGGAGGGAGATTCAAGAGGGAAGAGATATGGGAACATCTGTATATGTATAACTGATTCACTTTGTTATAAAGCAGAAACTAACACATCTTTGTAAAGCAATTATACTCCAATAAAGATGTTAAAAATAAATAAATAAATACAAATAGATAACAACAACAAAAAAAACAATAGATAACAATTCCAAACGTTGGTGAAGATGTAGAGCAACTGGAACTCTCACACATTGTTGATGGAACTATACACTGGAAAAATGCTTGACAGTATCTACTAAAGCTAAGCATATACACATTCTTGATCCAGGTATTCCATTCCTTGGTAGAAACTCTATAGAAATGTATAAGTGTATGCCCCAAGAGACATATACAGGAATGTTTACAATGGCACTGTCATAATATCCTCAAATTGGAAGCTACCCAACAATCTAATAGTAGACTGGATAAATAAATAGTTGTATATGTATACAATAAATACTATTTAGCAGTGAGGATGAACAAATTATAACTGTATACAACAACATGGATAAACCTAATGGACAGTAAAAGAAACTAGACCCGAAAGAGTGCAAATGTTATGATTTTACTGATAAGTTTCCAAAACAGACAAACTTAGCCTATGGTGTCAGAAGTCAGGAGAATGGTTACTCTTAGAGGCTTAATAACTATAAGGGGACAAAAGAGGGCTTCTGGGATCTGGACAGTGCTTTGTTTTTAATCTGGGTGATGGTCACATGGGTTTGTTCACTTTATAAAATTTATTCTGATACACGCTTTTATTCTACACTTTTTGAAGATATATTTAAATTAAAAGTTTGCATCAAAATCTATATTCATATAGAAAGAGGAGCTGCCATTAGCTAGATTAAGATAACTGTCTTAGACTGAGATCAGTATCAACATCCCAGTGTGTATTAAATTCTTCTGTTAGACGCAATTGATTTCTACATTTGTGACTATCAAACTACTGAACAAATATTACTTAATTGCTATGTTAGTGGTAAAAACTTAAGTCGAAGATATGATATGATCCCCAACTTCATTTTACAAAAATACTTTGTATTTACAAAGTATATACTTTGTATTTAGAAAGTATTTACAGTCAGTTTGGGGAGATAAGATTAAAGACAAAATTAGCAAATAGAATTTGAAGTCTAAACTCCTCTTGAATCCCGGGAGTTTTCAGCTGATTGAGTTTGGGAAATTGCTCCAGCCACCAAGATATCCTTTGAGGATCACATTTTCTGCTTGCAGAATATGATGTTTATTTTTAAGGTTTTTTGCATCTATGTTTACGAGGAATATTGACTTATAGTTTTCTTGTAATATCTTTGAATAACAGTGGCCTCATAACCTAGGAAGTATTTCTCCTTCAAATATCTGGAGGAGTTTTTGTAGCATGGTACAAACATTTGATAGAATTAGTAAGTGAAGACATCTCACTTGGAATGTTCTTTGTGCATAGGTTATCTTTAATAGATAGTGGACTATTTAAGTTATCTAATTATTGTTTTTCCAGTTTTATTGAAAAATAATTGACATATATCACTGTAAAAGTTTAAGGTATACAGAATGATCGTTTGATTTATATAAATTGTGAAATGATTACCACAATGGATTCAGCTAACATTTATCTTCTCATATAGATACAATAAAAAGAAAAGAAAGAAAAAAAAGGAAAACAAACAAAAAAGCACGTATTTATTTTTAAAGCAATATTACTATCAAAACGTACCAAGAGGGGCTTACCAGGTGGCACAGTGGTTGAGAGTCGGCCTGCCGATGCAGGGGACATGGGTTCGTGCCCCAGTCCAGGAAGATCCCACATGCCGCGGAGCAGCTGGGCCCATGAGCCATGGCTGCTGAGCCTGCGCGTCTGGAGCCTGTGCTCCACAACGGGAGAGGCCACAACAGTGAGAGGCCCGCATACCGCAAAAAAAAAAAATAAGTACCAAGAGCTAAAAAGTCTGTTATTCTTCTACTAATTGAGAATCAAGAGCATGTACACAGTGATTTACTCAAAAGTAAATGTTTCTTCTCTTATTGTTTGAAGGTATATTTTTCAAACAGAAAGTGACAGAAATTATCTGGTCTATTTTTAATTTATAAATATGGACATATTAATGCCAGAAATGTTAATGTTTTCAGTTAGTGAATTCCAGGGTCAGAAGTAGAATCCAAGTCTCTTTGCAACTAGAGATTATCATGCTAAGTGAAGTAAGTCAGAAAGAGAAAGACAAATACCATATGATATCACTTATACGTGAAATCTAAAATACGACACAAATGAACTACCTATGAAACAGAAACAGAATCACGAACATAGAGAACACACTGGTGGTTGCCAAGGGAGAGAGTTTGGAGGAGGGATGGAGTGGGAGGTTGGGGTTAGCAGATGTAAGCTTTTATATATAGACTAGATAAACAACAACATCCTACTGTACAGCACAGAGGACTATACTCAATGTCCTATGATAAAACATAATGGAAAAGAATATAAATAAGAGTGTATATATATATGTATAACTGAATCATATGCTGTACAGCAGTAATTAACACAACATTGTAAATCAACGATACTTCAAAAAAAATTTTTTTTTAATTTTTTAAAATCCAAGTCTCCTTACACACAATTCATGGTTATCCTTAAATGGTACACATAGGACCTTAACAAATCCCCTAAGTTTGCAGAAAATCTATGAGTGTGAATGGAGGCAGTGGCTAAGGTCTACTTTCTTTTTTACTCATTTGATTTCTCCTCTTTTGAGTGGGTTGGAAGCTGAGATTTATTACCAATTGGTAGCCTCTGGTAGTGTGAAAGGAGGATGAGCCTGCCATGGTGGAATAAAAAATGTAAAGTGTGATAAGATGTAATGAGGTGAAATAAAATCTCTGCTCAAAGCCCAAATAAAACTGTCAGTGTTTGGATGCTGCAGCCTGTTAGGCTGGGCTTTAGATAAGAGCAAGTGGGATCAGTGCAGTCTCGAGTGAGCATGCTATAACTTAATTTCTGAAACCACATATACTAATAGGTTGATATAAAGAATGAAAGGCAACACAACATGCTTCTCATAATGATATTTAATCTTGGTTCAAATCCAGTTTAAAGCAAATATTTGAAGCAAAGTTTGTGCCTGTCCTATAATTACTTACAAATGTACATACTAAATTCTGATCTCATTCTACCATAGAGTTCATTAATAGGTTAATGAAATGCACTCACAGACAATAATTACTATATTTCCATTGAAAATCAAGCGTAGGTTATTTGAGTGACTTGGGCAGAAAAAGTCTTTCTTACTAAAATCAGAAACCCTGAGTCCTCAGTTAACTTCTGACTTGTATAGGAGTTGAAATAGCTCTGACATCCTCCATTACCTGTGGAATGTAAAATGCAGCCATTCAGCAGCTGGATGACAGTGACAAAGTGCAGGCTAATGGTGATCACCCTCTGCACTGACCCTGATGTACCTGGCCTTTTCAAAACAGGGAGGCTAATGTCTAACAAGTCATGTAAAAGTCACTGTGAATGAACCTTAAAGTAAATGCAACCTAGCGTCCTTTGCATTTCAGTGTTCCCTGAAATATCACCACTTTAAGTTCAGTGTCAAAGCCAAAAGGCAAAAATTCTGGATAAGTTTTGAAATAGGTGTTAACTTAACCAGAAAACAATCCAGTAAAAAGGAGTTGATTCACTTGCCATCACCTGATAGTTTTAGAACTCAGTTTTTGCTTTGGTAATCAAGGTGCTGGAATTGGATTTAAGATACTTTCCTTAAAATTGGAATTTAATTATTTTCAGTCAAAAGCTAAAACAGTGGTTTATGAAAATATAAATTAGTTTCATCATAGAAAATCCTGGAAATGGGAGACTTACTTTTAGAATACCAGATATTTTTGCATATATTATTTGCAAAATGAGTATACGTAATCTTACCAAGGAAATATATTTAGATTTTTTTTCTCATTTTACCAACATGGCAACTGAAGTTCAGAAAAGTAAAAGAACTGTTCAAAGTCATAAATTCAGTAAATGGTGGCTCATAATAAAACCCCAGATTTGTTTACGATGTTTTGTTTTAAATATATAACACAACTCCTGGTGCAAAGTGAGATATTCTGTTAATCGCTATTTTAGAGCAGTAAAAAATGCATAGTATATATGTTCAACTGTCTAGTTTAACCTGTCTGTATATTCTTCTTTAATAGAATACTGGATCTGCATCACCCTTCTAAGCCTGGAAGGGGAGGTAGAAGGAGGCAGGGGAATCAGAGATGTTGTACTATAGAAAAAAGGTGATCAAAAATGGCATATAAAATTAGTAAATCAGAATTTCGGTGATCTGAAGACCAAGGCACAGCACTCTAAGAAGATAAAACTAGGAGAAAAGGTTAGGATTTGAGAAAGGAAATAGAATGCTTCCTCAGCTTGGTCTTAATCAGCCTAAGGGCTTTAAGTTGTGATTTGTGTCTTTCTGCTTCCTTCTTTTAGAGACATCTTAAATATTTAAAAGCCTTGTGATTCTCCTTTAAACAAAAACTTCAATATAGAAAGGCTAAGGCTTGATCTTTCAATAATTGTAAATTATGGTTTGTGGCCCTATTTTTTCTAGCTTTATTAAGATATAATTGACAAATAAAAATTATATGTATTTAAGCTGTACAGTTGATGTTTTGATATATGCACACATTGTGTAATGATTACCACATATCCATTATCTCACCTAGTTATGTGTGTGTGCGTGTGTGTGTGTGTGTGTGGCAAGAACACTTAAGATACAATCTCCTAGAAAATTTCAAGCACACAATACAGTATTATTAACTATAATCAGCATGCTGTGCGTTAGATTCCCCAGAAGACCCTGTTCTCATAGAAAAGGCCATCACTGAATTGCCTGTAGGACAGTTTGACTTAAATAAGAAGAGTAAACCTTGAAGCTCCTGGTCCTGACTGGCAATGAGATTCAACTAATTAAACAAAGAAGCAAAACTAAGACTAAGAATGTAATTGTGTAATCTATAGCTATATATCAGCAGTGACCAACTAACTGTCAAAGAGAGATCATATAGATTCAGAAAATAATCAATTTAATATCAGGATGTGAGCTTCTTAGAAAGCTGCCTCCCTCTTGCTACTTCTCTAATAGGAAAAAAAAATTGTTTTCTCATTGTAATTATTTTGCACAATAAAATAGGTAGTGCAAGTTGTATAAACATACCCTTTCCTCTTGGGATTCAATGAAGTAAAATACAATTAATGTGTTTTTGTCGCTGTTTCTGGGTGTTGGTGATTTTTATTGTAGTTGGAAGTATATAGTTTGGATGTTTTTAAGTGAACATTTATCATTTTTTTAAAAGATACATTTTTAAGACTACTTTCATTTGTAAATATCATTTTAAATGACTTTGTTTTCCATAAATTGGTTCTCATGCCAAAACAATGCTGACTAAGGGTATATATAACTGAGTCATGTATAATCAGCATTACTCTCTTAAGTAGACCATATAGGATGGTAGGACATTCCAGATCTGGATAATAAAACTTATTCTGTTTAGTGATGGTAATAAATCAGCATCATCTGGAAAGTCCCAACACTCTAAAATTTCTTGTAATATCCCCTAACCCTTGGTCAATGCTCTTTTTCTTTAGAATCACAGATACTGGTATGGAAGAAAACTTTCTGGTTATATCATGATATACAAGAACATGTTCCAAGCTGTTTTTGTTTGGGAGGGGAATGCTTGTATTGTTCTGTTTAGTTTAATTTAGCTTACTTTAATTTAGTTCAGTTTTGTTTTTAACTGAAAAGAAGGAAAATACATAGATGCCATTCCAAAATTGCACAGGGAACAAAAATAGAGAGAGATAAGAAGTGCCTGTCAAATGGAGATCTGAGTGATCTGAGTAAATCACCAGCCCCAGCCTACCACATTTTCTTCTGCTTGACAAGAATAGACAGAGTATTAGTGAGAATGATCAGAGTTACACTCAGGGCTGGTGATACCTCTTCAAGAAATAAAAACAAGCTTGTTCTTTCTTCAGTTAATCATTTTCAGTTTGAGATATAGGTTTCCAAACACATGCGGGTCCACTGAGAATCTATTTCTACAGGTTATTTTCTAAAGTGAGAAGGATCTTGAATCCAGCCTCTTTTGGGTAGAAAATTCGTCTTTCAGGACAAACTGGTTGAACAAAATCTCACTACATAAACATTTTCTTGGAACAAAAATATTTAAAATACATTCTTTATAGCTGTCATATGTTGAGCTCTAAAAGTGCCTGCATATATTAATTCATTAAACACTATAAAGATATAAAAACCTTTCCAAAATTTATTGTTCTTACTATTATTCTCTTGATATTACAAATGAGGAAAACAGGGCATAGAAAAGTTGTCACATTCTCAATGTCAAATAGTTACTAAGTGAAGAGTTAGAATATAAACCCAGGTCTATCTGAGTCCTGAACTTGCACCTTCAGTGTTTGCCTTCTACTACCTCTCAAGCAAGAAGCATGGCCATGGATGTCAGTACAGGAAACAATCTGGATGATATCTGAGAACTAATTAATGGGTTGGAGCCATAGTATAATTGTCTCTATTAATCGGCAGTGTCAGAGAAATTACAGTGTTTGCTATGTGGATTTCTTAGGAAATGATGTCTATATAATTGCATAAAGTCCAGATATTTTCAGAGAAACTAGCAATTTCAAGTTCCAACCATGTTCTCTATTCTTTGTATATTAGGGAAACTTCTATCTCCTATTTTTTTTTAAAAAAGGCTGTAGTTTAGGCTGGGATCAAGGATTATCCATCTGAATTTTTAGAGAAATAAGTGGAATCTAACCAATGAAAGATGGTTACATGAGTTGGCATTCTGACTTTCTTCTGCTTCAGACCTTTGGCACATCAAGCTTCAGCTTCTATGCTGAATTCCAGCAAAGAGAGTATCTGACCCTTCCTTGCCCTTCCCTGTTCCTCCACCCCTGGTTCCACCTTACAGCTCCAGAGAACTAGGATCGGACATGACTTCTGTCTGCAAACAAATTATCCACTGTTTTTCTCAATACACTAATAGCAGATAGCAGCTGAAGAGTCATGTAATTTTCTTTGTATCTCTAATAAGTTTTCAAATATCAAGGAAATAATAACACATGTTCCTATCAAAGATATTCTAAACACATATCAATTCTCAGACATGCCAATAAAGTTTTATTTAAACTTTCTAAAAGGCATTGAGAGTGCATGGGCAGATGTGTTTCTTTTCGAAATTTTAAAGGATCTCAAGTGTCCAGACTAGGATCGATCATAATCCAACTGTACATTTGTGACCTTCCATTGTGTAGGTATATATTTACTAAATTTATGTGATTAGATTGTTTGTTTAGTTTAACATAATACATATTTGTGAACATACCACCCAGAATGAAGGTGATATTCTTTTTTGTCAATTTTACTGGAGTACAATTTATAGAAAAGAAAATGTACTCATTGTAAGTATACAGTTCAATGAATTTTGACAAATATGTAGACTTGGATAACCATTATCACAACCTAGACATAGAAGACCATCATCATCCCAAAGAGAGCTCCCTGATCCTCTTTTGCAAGGCAATACACCTCCCTCAGCTCCAGGCCCTGGCAACCACTTAGCTACTCTCTCACTGTAGTTTAGATGCTTTAAGAATTTCATGTAAATTGAATCACATAGTATGTACTTTTTTTCTGATTTATTTCATCAAAATTCTTTCGAAATTCAGTCATGTTGTTGCAGGTATCAACAGTTAATTTTTTTAGGTAGTATTCCATTACATGGATGTACTACAATTTATTTACTTGTTGGCAGACAGTTGGTTTGTTTCTGCTTTTTTGGCTATTCTAAATAAAATTTCTGTGAATATTTATGAACCAGTATTTGCACATTTTTCTTTTTTTCATTTCTCTTGGGTAAATACTTGGGAGTGAAATGGGTGGGCTGAAAAGTAAGTGCATTTATTTTTAGATAGCACAATGTGATGACTTAATATATGATAACATTGTGAAATAATTACCACAATCAAGTTAATTAACACATCCATAAACTCATATAGTTATCATTTTTTGTTTGTGCAATGAGAACACTTTAGATTTACTCTCTTAGCAAGTTTTAAGTATACAGTACTGTATAATTAACTATAATCACCAGGCTGTATATTAGATCCCCAGAGCTGATTCATCTTATAACTGAAAGTGTTTACCCTTTGACCAATATCTCCCCATTTCCCCCAACACCCAGCCTCTGGCCATCACCATTCTACTCACTGGTTCTATGAGTTTGACTTTTTTAGGCTCCACATATAAATGAGACCATACTGTATTTGTCTTTCCGTGTATGGCTTATTTCACTTAGGATAATGTCCCCCAGGTTCATTCATGTTGCAAAGAGAAGAATTTCCTTCTTTTCATGGGTGATTAATATTCTATTGTATATTATATATATATATATATATACACATGTACATATGCATATATATACAAATACATATATGTATATTCACACACACACGCCCCAGTTTCTTTATCTGTTGACAGACACTTAGGTTGTTTCCATACCTTAGCTATTGTGAATGATGCTGCAGTGAAATTAGGGGTACAGATATCTCTTCAAGACACTGATTTCATTTCCTTTGGATACATACCCAGAAGTGGGATTGCTGGGCCATGTGTAGTTATATTTTTGATTTTTGAGGAACTTCCATATTTTTTTCCCATTATGGCTGTACCAATTTACATTCCCACCAAAAGTGTACAAGAGTTTGCTTTTTTCCACACCCTCATCAATATTTATCTCCTGTCTTTTCGATAATAGCCATACTAACAGGTATGAGGAGATATCTCATTTGATTTGCATTTTCCTGATGATTAGTGATTTTCAGCACCTTTTCATATAACTGTTGGCCATGTGTATGTCTTATTTGGATAAATGTCTGTAAGGTCCTTTGCTCACTTTTTAACTGTATCGTTTAGTTTGCTATTGAATTATATGAGGTCCTTATATATTTTGGACTGTAACCTCTTATCAAAAATATACGATTTGCAAATATCTTCTCCCATGCCATACATTGCCTTTCCATTTTTCTGATTGTTTCCTTTGCTGTACAGAGGTTTTTAGCTTGATGTATTCCCACTTTTTAATTTTTGCTTTTCTTGTCTGCTTTTGGTGCCATATCAAAATATATATATATATTGTTGCCAAGACCAGTGTCAAGGAGATTTTCCCCTATGTTTTCTTTAAGGAGTTCCATGGTTTCAGATCTTACATGTATGTCTTTAATCCATTTCAAGTTAATTTTTATTTACGGTGTAAGATTAGGTTTCAATTTCATTCTTCTGCATATGAGTATCCAGTTTTCCCAGCACCATATATTGAAGAGACCATACTTCTCCTATTGTGTATTCTTGAAACCTTTGTTGTTGGCTGTATACGTATGAGTTTATTTCTGGTCTCTCTATTTTGTTTCATTGGTCTATGTGTCTGTTTTTATGCCAGTGTCATACTGTTTTGATTCCTATATCTTTCTTTTATCAGTGTTTTATAGCAGTGGTCCCCAACCTTTTTG
This sequence comes from Aethalodelphis obliquidens, assembly GCF_003676395.1. Lineage (NCBI taxonomy): Eukaryota > Metazoa > Chordata > Mammalia > Artiodactyla > Delphinidae > Aethalodelphis > Aethalodelphis obliquidens. The sequence continues at coordinate 4,440,433 of NW_020838008.1, forward strand.
GCACCAGGTACCAGTTTCATGGAAGGCAATTTTTCCACAAGTGGGGGGGAATTGTTCAGGTGGTAATGCGAGCAATGGGGAGTGGCCAATGAAGTTTTGCTCACCCGCCTGCCCGTGGCTCACCTCCTGCGGCCCAGTTCCTAATAGGCCACAGACTGGTACCAGTCCGCAGCCTGGAGGTTAGGGACCCCTGTTTTAGAGTTTTCAGTTGTACAAATTTTCCACTTCCTTGGTTAAATGTATTCTTAAGTATTTTATTCTTTTTGATGCTATTGTAATTGGCATTGTATCCTTAATTTCTTTTTCAGATAGTTCATTGTTAGTGTATAAAAATGTAACTAATTTTTGTATATTAATTTTTTTTTCCTTCAACTTTACTGAATTCATTTATTAGTTGTAATAGTTTTTGGTTGGAGTCTCTGGCCAGAGCAATTAATCAATAAACAGAAATAAAATATATCTGATTCAGAAAGGAATAAGTTAAATTGTCTCTGCAGATGATACAATCTTTTACATACACAAACACTAAAAGCAGATTTTTCATGGTAACTCATTTCTAGCTCTATGGCTTTTCCCCCTGTTTTTCTCCTATTTCTTTCATCCTTTTCACCCAAAGAAACTGTCACCTGATTCTTATGTTCATCATTCTCTTGCTTTCCATTTCATATGTTCTTTTTAACTATTTCATGTTTCCATAAAGTGTATATGATTTTAGTTGTTTTAACACTAGTAAGGAGGATATTGTACTATAATGTAATAATTTAGTATATTTTTTCACTAAATAGCATGCAATTAACAGTCATATACAGTGTTGCTATAATTTGTTCAATTTGAATGTTGTTCTATAGTCCATCATGTAAGTACACAATTCATCTACCCTCTTGCCAATGAACATTTGAGTTTTTTCTATGGTTTTGCTATTATGAACAGTTTTGCTATGAACATTCTTGTACATGTCTTCTGATATATATATGTATAAACATACATATAAACATATGTTTCGCTTGACTTTATATACAGGATTAGTATTACTAGTCTAAACTTACAAGGTAATACCATGGTGCTTTTAACACTTAGCACTCCTACCAGAAATGCATAAGAGATTTAAGGTGTATATCACTTCCAACACAGATGTTGACTTTAAAAAAAATGCATAAAGTGAGAGTTGCGAGTTAAGTTTTATTTGAGGCAAAATGAGGACTGCAGCCTGGGAGACAGGGCTTCAGATATCTCTGAGAAACTGCTCCAAGGAGGCGAAGGCGGCGGGGGGGGGGCGGGGGGGGGGGGGGGGGGGGGGGGGGGGGGGGGGGGAGCCAGGCTATATAGAAATTTTGTAACAAAGGGCAGGTAGTCTGTACATCAAAAGATTATTGTTAATTAAAGAAAACCAGATATCTCAAGTTAAGGAATTGAGCGCTTTTCTACGTATGGGAAGATGCAAGAGTCTGGGCTCACTGAAATCATTCCTTTGATATGAACCTCAGCTATCTGGGGCCAGTATTCTGTGTTTTCACATCCTGTGTTTCCTGAGAGCTCACTGTAGGGAGTGGCTGCAGCCTGATGGCTGCTAGATGGCAGGTATTCTTTTCAGCCCTGAGTTTCCTCAGGGCTCACCAGCTCATGTTGGAGGGCTGCAATCGTTGATGACTGTGACATCCTTTGTTTACTGATATGGCCGGAAATATTCCATTTATCACAGGGTTCTTCCAAGCTTTTAAAATATCTGCTCGTTTAATGAGCGTTACACTGGTATCTTATAGCAGTCTTGATTTACATTGTCCTGACAATGGATGAAGTTCATTTATTAGCGATATGTATTTCCTCTGCTGTGAAATGCTTTTTCATGTCCTTTGCCCCATTGTTTTCTTTGAGTTGTAGCTTTACTTACTAATTTGTAGGAGTTCTTTAACTAGCCTTGATAAAATTTATTTGTTGGCTGTGCTTATTGCTGATAGCTTTTTCTCATTCATAACTTATGTTTCACTTAGGAGTATTTGTTGATGAACCAATTTTCTTAATTTTAATATTATCAAATATTGTCAATAATTTTTGTGCCTAAAATATGTTCACCAATATGTTCTACTAAGATGCTCACAGTTTTGTTTTTAATATTCAAATCCTTAATCTTTCTGGAAATGATTTTATTTTTGTGGATAGCCGGTTTTTCAGTTTCACTTATTGAATCCTCCCACTCTTTCTTACTGATGAGACAGGACATCTCTGACGTAGTTAAAGTTCTATGAATGGGTGAGTCTAGTTCTTGGTTCTCTATTCCATTGGCCAGTTTTCTATTCCTGTGCCAGCTACATACTATCTTTATTACTATAGCTTACAAAAAGTTCTGATAATTGATATGAACAAACATACAATAAATTATTTACTTACACAATGAAATATGAAACAGTCAAAATGAATGAATGTGATAATATACATAAACCTAAACAATAAATTTTTAGTAAAAAGTCCTAAATTACTACAAATAGCATGGTATACTTTATAATAAATTTTAAAAGAACTGAAAAGTATGTTACCAAACCAAACACATGTCAGTTCGCCCACACGCAGTAGAGCCAATCTACTGACACTGAGTTGTGGTGAAGGAAAGTGCAGCATTTATTGCAGCGTACCAAACTAGTAGTCCAGGGTAGCTAGTGTTCAAAATACCAGAAATCCCTGCTATGTTTCAGGAAAGTGTTTTTAAAGGCCAGGTGAGGGAGGGGAGTCCCAGGTTATGTAACCAGCATAATCCTGTGATTGGTTGACGGTGAGGTAGCAGGGCAGTGCCACAGGGGCTAACGTTATCAATCCTTGGTCTCCAGGAGGCCTGCAGGCTATGTGCCCATGGTCATCAAGTAGTTAATGTCTTCCCTTTGGTGGGGGTTTTAGTAACTGTAAAACAACTCTCGAAATGTGCATCAGATACTGTTACCTAAATACTTAAGAGAGGAACTAAACCAGAGAATGTGGGGGAGGGGTCTGTCCCAGGAAGGCCCAGTAGGGCCCTGCTTGGTTACAATTAAACTTGTATGGGTACATATAACAAAGAAAATAAATTATATGAAAAGAAAATGCATAAAACTGCTCTTCCTCAGGCTTATGATTCAACAATCCATGACTATAATTCACCACATTAAGATATTAAAAGAGAAAAACAATATGGTTATTTCAGTTAGGTGCAGGGAAAGTATTTGATAAAGTTCAACCTAAATTCATGTCTTAAAAAAGAAAACCTCTTAGTAATTCAGGAATAGATGAGAGCATCATTAATCTGATAAAAGTATCTTTGAAAACAAAAAGTCAGACACTGCTGAGCCCCCATCCATCTTTCACCAGCCACTATGGACATAAACATCCAGTCATGAATGAAAATAAGCTGGATCAGAAACAAAACTGGCTGAGCAGGCTGAGCAGTATGATGTCACGTCAGCCTGCATGAAGTCTGTAACTAAGCAAGGAGCTGAATTATCCAATGGGGAGGGTAATCTTCTCTCAGTTCCTTACAAAAATGTTGTAAGAATTTGTAGGCCGTTTTGGAGGGTCATCTCAAGTACTGAGTTAAAGACAGAAGATGCTGAACAAAACAACAGATGACTTGTGAAGAGAGGAGGTTGAGACCAAGGTTAGAGTACATCCGCAATGATGTACTGTCTCTTTTGGAAGAGTTCTTGATCCCAGTGCTGCACAAGCAGAGAGCAAACACTTCTATTTGAAAATGAAAGGTGACTGCTACCGTTACATGTCGGAGGTTGCCACTGGTGACAAGAAAGGGCTTGTGGATCAGTCACAACAAGCGTACCAAGAGGCTTTTGAAATCAGCAAAAAGGATATGTAATGGACTCCTCCTATCACATTGGATCTGTCCTTAATTTCCCTGTATTCTATTTTGAGATCTGAACTCCTCTGAGAAAGCCTGCTTTCTTTCAAAGACAACTTTGGATGAAACCATTGCTACATTAAGTGAAGAGTCATACAAAGACAGGAGGCTAATAATGCAGTGACTGAGAGACAACGTAACATTGTGCACGTCGGATACCCAAGAAGACAAAGCCAACGCAGGAGAAAGTTGGGAAAATTAATCAGCCTTTCAACTTTTGTCTGCATCACCCTAAAATTTACAAAAGACCATTCTCATCCAAGCTGTTTTTTATGCTTTGTGACAGTTTTATATTACTTCTATTTGAATTTCTTTCTCATGTGGTTTTTATGTTTAATACTAGAAGGGTCAGTTAGCATTTAGGGACTTACCTGTTTTCATTATGAGGTACTCAACATGGTGATGTGGAATTTTTATGCAAGTTATTAATGCTTGGCATAGTACTTTTGGTACATTGTGGCTTGACAAGGGCCAGTGTGAAAACTGTTTCCATGTCTAAGCAAACAAAACTGCCTGGTGGGAGATATAAGGGGTAATTGGTTCTAGACAGAGGTGTCGTTCCTGTGGGTCCTTTAAGATTTAGAGTTTAAGGCTGTAGTACAAATATATATATACCAATGGATATTGTATGTTGAACCAAGTGTATCTGTGGAATACACAACCTCAATTTGCACACTTTTGACTACATCTACAGAAGTGTTCCTTTAGAGAAGTTTGTGTCCCAGTTTGCTTTGGATAAAGGCAGAAATGGTTCATATTCCATAATTTGTAAAGTTGCCTGCTTTTTACTTTCATTATTTTTGCTACACTTATTTGTATCTAAATGTTTTAGGCAACCTAAGAACAAATGTACAATTAAAGATGCAGTAAAAATGCATTTCCTAATATCCATTACTTTATAAATGTCAATCACAGTAGTAAAACAAAGTTGTATTTAACTTTTTTTAGGTTTTTTTCATTTTCGTGCTGTACTTGAATGACTGTAAAAGTAGTTAACAGAGAAATAAGTTGACATGATGGATAGGTTTACTTAATTTCTTATAAAGTTTTCAACATCAATTAAATTTTTAAGAACATATGTATTAAGTTAATGTAAGTAGAATAAAAGTTTTATGAATGGACTTTCAGAAAGAAAAGATTGCCCACTATTGTCCCTTTATTCACTTTTATTTGACATTATAGCCAGTGTAATAAGGTGAACAATTAGAGATATGGGGATCAGAAAGGAGGAAATAAAACTCTGTTTCTTTATCAATCATGTTACCATTTACAGAAAATTCAAAATAATCTACAAATTATTAGAAGGCAGAAAAGTTTTGTCAAGATAGCTGGATAACAGTTAGTATACAAAAGCCAACTACATTTCCATACTCTATCAACAAATAAGTGGGAAGTATAAGTAAAAATATTTTTATAATAGTATTAGAAAATATCTACTACCTTAGAGATAATTTTAGTAAAGCCAGGCAGGCCTTTTACTGTGAAAAATTTACAACTTTTATTAAGAAACATTGAAGAAGAGACTACAAAAATGGAGAGATACACCATATACATTCATAGGAAGACAAATTGATTTGTAAATTCAATGCAAACTTCAATAAAAAATCTGAAAATTTTCCAGAGAACTTGATATATTTATTTCAAGATTTGGTCAGAAGAGTAACATGCCAAGTATAGTAAGGCAAATAACCATATATTTTCACTTATATGCAGAATCTAAAAAATAAAACAAATGAATAATATAACAAAACAAAAACAGACTCACAGATATAGAGAAAAAAACAGTGGTTACCAGTGGGAAAAGGGATGAGGAAGGGGCAAGATAGGGGTAGAGAATGAAGAGGTATATACTACTATGATGTATAAAATAGATAAGATATGAAGATATATTGTACAGCACAGAGAATATTGCCAATATTTATAATAACCCTAAATGGAGTATAATCTATAAAAATACTGAATCATTATATTGTACACTTGAAACTAGTACAATGCTATAAATCAATTATATTTTAATAATAGTCATAATATAATAATAATAATATTCATATTTCTCTGGGGATATTTACTTCTTTGGTCAAGCAAAGATGAAAAGATGATTTGGCTATAGACCAGACCCTCGTTTGTATCAAGCCCTATGAGTTCAAGAATAGTGGGAGATAGATGCACGCTAGTGTGAAGAACCTCAAGCACCAGAAACCTTACCAAAAGACCTTTCAGGTCAAGGCTCTACCCTCTACAACCAGAGAGAAGCAGCCTTGGGAGGAGTCACTGCTTAGGTTGGAGTTCATCATCCATGGGGATTTAGAACGGCAGAGGCCAATTCATCTTTACCTATTTTTCTCAGCTCTTTGTCTCTGCAGTACTGCTATATGTTGTGTTAAAGTCCTGAAGACATTGATACCAGCAAGTGTGTCACCAGATGAGGGAGTAGGCATTGATTATCTCAAGACAACTAATGAGGAGAAGGACGGGCAGAATTCCAAGGACCTCTCCCTTATTTTATCCTGCCACAGTTGTCTCATGCTTCCTTCCCTCTCAGGTTTTGACAGACAAATAGGCTAAGGTTGACGGGAATTTAAGAGATTCCTAATGCAAGAAGAATCAACATTTTCCACCCTGTCTCTAATGGCAAATGACATAGAGTGCAACACACAAAATTTATGGGGACTTCCCAGGTTAAGAACAATTCCTGGGCTTCCCTGGTGGCGCAGTGGTTGAGAGTCCGCCTGCCGATGCAGGGGACACGGGTTCGTGCCCCAGTCAGGGAAGATCCCACATGCCGCGGAGCGGCTGGGCCCGTGAGCCATGGCCGCTGAGCCTGTGCGTCCGGAGCCTGTGCTCCACAACGGGAGAGGCCACGCAGTGAGAGGCCCGCGTACCGCAAAAAAAAAAAAAAAAAAAAAAAAAGAACAATTCCTAATAAAGTGCCTGTAACACTACTACTTTCTTTCACTTGAGAAGCCTTATCAAAATACAAGAGAAGGTGAAGATATTTAAGGTATAATCTAGACTGCACTGTATTTTTAAGTAGTAAGTTATACACAAACTCAAGAACTTGAACGATTTTTAGTGTATTAGGGTCAAAATTTACACACAAAAATTCAGACATGAGAAAAAATTAATTTGTTTTCAAAAACTGGTTTCATCTTTAATCTGGAGCTTCCATTCTCATCTGACAGTAACAAAGAAAACTTCCATTCAAGGTAACAATCTCTTCCAGTTTAAAAAACATATCATAGTTGTGTTTAAACATGTTTTTAACTTCGATCCACCCACAGTAAGAAATACTTTTTTTCTCACTGTGATGTAGTACAACAGAACTATAAATATGTATGTGTGAGGATATAGATAGATTTAGAGATAGAAATATTTGACTATTGATATAAAACTGAACCTCATATTTCGCCAAACAACACTTAACACCATGTGGGATACACTTGTATTTTTTTTTACTTTATGCTATTTTTAACCCACAAATTGATTTCAAGATTCACCAATATGTTACGGCTACAGTTTAAAAGATACTGACATAAAAACACCAATCAACAGCAATTTATTTTACTTTCAATTAACTCTGGATTTTCTATCTCTCTTTTTATCTTTTTTTTTCTTCCTTGAATAAATTCAAATTCTGCAGCTGTTGGAACAGGGAAAGGTGAGTGCTGAGCTTCTCTACAACATTACCAGACTATACCTGAGAAGCAAGGTATCACCCCCAAACTTATCATGTTCTTTCTAGCCCTCCCTCCCTAAAATTTAACTCCAATGAATGGTGGAGTATCAGTTACGTAAGATATTGAGTCTAGCCACTTGGCTCTCTCTCATTCCCTCTCCTCCAATTTCTTTCCCCAGTACAAAAAGAGTATTCTTTTCCAGTAGAAATTGCCCTTAAGTGTCATTCTTTTCCTTATCTTGGTAGTATTTGTTCCTCCCTTTGCTGAGAAAACAAATCTCAGCCTCAAGAACTAGTCATCAGAGCAGAAGAAAAATATGAATAAGGGAAAATCTTGCAATGTTTCCAAATATTATCCAACTAATTAGGGAACAAATTTCTTGCAGTGTGTTTCCTAATGCATTATGCTGTGCTGCTATGCAGAAACCTTAGAGTTGAAAAATCACTAAAGTCCAACATCTTCTTTTCCAAATGAGTTAGTGGGAACCCTCAGAGAGTGGGAGTGATTTTCTCAAGATTGTGCCCTTGATTCTGTATAGTTTCTTCTCCCCTCCACTGTGTTCTGATTTTCAAAAGGTGTGTCCAGATATACGTCTTTTGGACCAATTAATGGCAAAATGATAAAACAGATAAAAGAAAATATAAATATGACCAGTCTTCCCATTCCATTATCTCTGCATCTTCTCCTACTTTTGCATCTCTACAACAACCTGTGCCCTCAACCTCCAACACTTTGCTTCCCATCAGATTGCCTTCAAAACTTTACACTATGGTGGTTCTATTTTTAGTTTAGTTTTTTTTTTTTTTTTTTGCAGTACGCGGGCCTCCCACTGTTGGGGCCTCTCCCGTTGCGGAGCACAGGCTCCGGACGCGCAGGCTCAGCGGCTATGGCTCACGGGCCCAGCCGCCCCGCGGCACGTGGGATCCTCCCTGACCGGGGCACGAACCCGCGTCCTCTGCATCGGCAGGCGGACTCTCAACCACTGCGCCACCAGGGAAGAAGCCCTATTTTTAGTTTTTTAAGGAACCTCCATACTGTTCTCCATAGTGGCTGTATCAATTTACATTCCCACCAACAGTGCAAGAGGGTTCCCTTTTCTCCACACCCCCTCCAGCATTTATTGTTTCTAGATTTCTTGATGATGGCCATTCTGACTGGTGTGAGGTGACACCTCATTGTAGTTTTGATTTGCATTTCTCTAATTGTAAGGTCGGATCTTAACAAACGGCACCGCGAAACAGAGGAAAGCTTCAAGTGAGCTTTATTAGGGAGCGCTCCCGGGCGAGGTTCACTGGTCTGAGAGAAAGGGGCCAGAGAAGTCGCACCCGGGCGAGGGTTGGGCAAGATTTTATAGGGGAAGAAGGGAAAGTGGTGTGGTGAATCTGGGAGGGCGCAGGGTATTCCTTATTTGGTGGTCTTTTCGGGTATCCTGGGGGACCATTAGTCCCGCCCCTCGAAAGGCGGGAAGGCTGGGCTGGGTTCAAAGTCCCCAGGTCAGTTCCTGGAACTGGGTGGTCCGGAATGTCTCCAGGGCAGTTTCTGGAACTGGGTGGTCCGGAGAATTTCGGTCTGATGCAACCTGTGAATCTGATTGTGTTCCCCTGCCTCGGGCCAGTTGGCCTTACACTAATGATTAGTGATGCTGAGCATCCTTTCATGTGTTTGTTGGTGATCTGTATATCTTCTTTGGCAAAAGGTCTATTTAGGTCATCTGCCCATTTTTGGATTGGATTGTTTGTTTTTTTGATATTGAGCTGCATGAGCTGCTTGTAAATTTTGGAGATTATAATAAAGATGCAGACGTAGAGAATGGACTTGAGGACAGGGGGAGGGGGAAGGGTAAGATGGGACAAAGAGAGAGGCATGGACGTACATACACTACCAAATGTGAAATCGATAGCTAGTGGGAAGCAGCCGCATAGCACAGGGAGATCAGCTCAGTGCTTTGTGACCACCTAGAGGGGTGGGATAGGGAGGGTGGGAGGGAGGGAGACGCAAGAGATATGGGAACATATGTATATGTATAACTGATTCACTTTGTTATAAAGCAGAAACTAACACACCATTGTAAAGCAATTATACTCCAATAAATGTGTTTAAAAAAAAAGAAAACTTTACACTAATCTCATAATATGACATATCATTTCCTCAAACTAGAATATTTTTGTCAACACCCTGTACCATAAAATTCAAATTAAATATCCAGGTCTGGCTCAAAATTGAAGGCAGTGCTAAAAAAAAAACTTACTGAAAGAGAGATTTTTGAGTCAGTTTTCTAGTTATACTCACATTTCTAACATGATATATTAGCACTGCAGAGTCATCATAGCCAATTCTAATACAATAGGAAGTTTTGTTATATATTTAATTATAATATTAATCACATTAATAACTGTCCCAATTAAAATAATATTATTCTTGAGATATGAGAAAAGTTCACTTAGATAACAAATATATCTGATTTTGAGGTAATAGGAAATACTCCAAATTCTTATACATTGTTTTTAAAATTAACATAATATAGGTAAACAAGAAATTAAGTGGATCTGATTTTACCATAATTATACTAATGAACAAAGCATCTCTCCCATCTTAAACATCCACATGTTTAGGAAATAATTATTTGGTAAAGGGCTGTGTGTTAATTAGAGAATTAGAGCACATTAAACACGGTGCCTTATAAACATGTTTCAATTTCTCCTTTTCTCACTTTGTCATGTTAATATGATAATAACCCAAAGTCATCTCATAGGAAGCTGAGAGTCATCTCATAATAACCAAAGTCAAATTAGGTTAAATCTATCATCAAATATATTCCTAATTTTTAAAAAATATGATTTATGCTGCCTTGTATTTTAAAATATGAGTTAAAAACAGTTGCCCATTGCTTTTTCACCTATTGCCCTTCTCCTCCTTCCCATCATTAGAAATCAGGCCCAGTCACTGTGATTTGGTGATTGCTCTTGTAAAAGTTGCAAGGGGATAAGAGCACTTGACCTACATTTTCCCTTAGGCTTTACGTTCTGCAACCTAAAAGAAAAAAATCAGAGTTCACAGTGAGAACAATAGTCTTTCCTGCACCACCTACACCTTTATTCTCAGGGTTCTGTAATCAACTGTGACAGCATTTGAAAACGCTAATCAGTCAGACTCTGAGATTATTGATCCCAGAAATAAGTGTATGAACTATTTCCTTTCCATTTCTTCATATCTGTGGGTAGCTCCAGATAGAAAACTCAGTAACATCAATGACTCAAAACCTCCTACAAATTGATGTGTTAAGTCATAACACATACAAAATTAAAAGACATGATAGGATTTGTGTGATACTGTTTATATCTGCTTGATTTTGAGAGAAGTTCTGGTTCAAGGCATACTATGCACAACTACTCTTTCCTATGAAGGACTAAGGGGTTGCGGGTAGAGGGGACTTGGTTACAAACACTCCCACAGTTCTCTTCTGATTAGAGTCTTTGATACGTTATAGCTTGAGCCCTAAGAGAGTGAGCCTTTAGCTCTACAGAGACAATAGGGATTCATGTTTGATCGTGTATACAAGGATAATGTACAAGGATCAGCTTAAGATAAAGAGAATCCAGATAATGATGTTTTGTTGCTCCTTCCATATACATCTCCTAAGGAAAGAGGCTCAGGGTGTAATTTACACCCCTTACAAGCTAAAAGCCCATTTTAATCTCACACATTGCATCCCTTTGAGCAGCTAATAGTGTATTTTCCACATCTTATTTATCTGTGTTTTCCCAGCACCTAATATAATGCCTACCACATAGAAATTACAAAAGAATTGGGGCTGAACTGAACAAAATAGAGGCACTCTCACATACTATTGCATCATGAAGAGTTAAAAATCACAAATATCCCTGTATTACAAAATGTCATCTAATCAATGAAATTATATTTATGAAACTCAAAGTAAAGCTTCTTGACTTCCAGTATCCTCCCTGCGGGGAGGGATGGTTATGATTTTGGAAATATTTGGAAGTAAATATCAAATATGAACCAATAATATACAACATCTGAGACTAAATTCTGAAACAGAAATATAGGAAACCACATGGAAATTCATCACATCTACCATTTTAAGTCAAATTGTTTGGGAGGTTTTGACATTTTCTCTGCACAAAATCTGTGTTGCATTTGGTAGGGCCATTACCTATCTTTAAGGCAAGAACTTTGCAGTGTTCTTCAAAGAAAGATTATCTCTAGGCACACTTAGTGCTTGGCTTGCTCGACGGCTGCCCTAACAATAAGAGTCTGGTGAATTACACTCACAGTGTATTCAGCCATATAATTCTCTGCATCGTCAGGAAGGAAAAATAAGTGTTTTCAGTACAGCCTCCCCAAAAGTTGCTTTCTTTAACCTAGCGTACTTTTAGCCAGCAGAGTTTTGAAATAAAACGTTATAGGGGCGCTTTATACTTTCCTTTAGTAAGGTCTTTCAAAGTTAAGATAGTTTCTTATCTGTCTGGTTGTATATAAAGATAAAGAAGGAAGGTAATATTTCCTTTAGAGAATTTTTTCCACCTCTGGGGTAGACATGATCCTCCTTCAAGGTAACAGAGTGCATATACAGAGTGCAGTTGGCAGATGGTTTCCAGCTGTCTGCTCCTTCAGGGTCTACTTCAGCAGCAGTGAGCCACTTCAATCTGATGTGGAGCAGCTCAGACAGGCACTCCTCACTCCAATGCTCCACAGTGGGTTAACCAAGGCTTTTGTGCTCACCTCCCCCATCACACTTCCTCCCTCTGTCCAATACAGTTCCTTCCTCCTTCCTTTCACAGGTATTGCTCAGCAATAAACTTGCACTGTATATTTTCTTAGCATCCATTTCATAGGAATCCAAACTGAGGCAGTAGATACCAGGACTGGTTCAAGAATGTGGGCAATAAGATGGAGTTGTGGATTACTGACTGTCCTGTTAGATAAAGACCCCAGCCCTGGTGGTGGTGATGGGGGTAGGGGTGGAACAAAAGGGCACAAATTGTCCTTGACGTAGGTGGCAGTTCAGTTGTTAACATTTTTACCAGAAATGAATGGGACGGTGTCCCAGTAGAAGGGGATGGACTAATGATTTTGAGTATTGGATGTATGAGTGACCTAACTGCAAAGAAAATTAAATGCCAGACCAAGGAGAGACTGCTACGCCAAGGTCAAGGCCCTACTTGGAAAAATTTGAGGCTTCGACATCTAGGTCTATCCTCTAGATGAACTGATCATATCTGAGTGCGTGCCCCTCTGTATTTTGACTCCCCAGCCTCCTCCTAAACTTCTGAGCTTGAAAAATCTCCCTGCCTTTCCCTACACTCCCCATACACATACTACAAACAATATATCCTACTCCCATAGTAGAAGAAACTGCAGAGGCTTCTGTCTTTAAAAGTCATGTTACCTTCTCAGGATTTAATCTCACCTCTCCTCATGGCCACAATGCCAATAACTGGGGTTAGTTTACAATGTAATCTTGCTGGGGCATTGGTAGGCCTGACATAGGAGAAACAAGATTATACCACAAAATAGTTGCAAGACCTAGCCAGCACGCAATGGTAGGAGCTAAGAGAGTAAAGACAGTACCAGGTTCTGAAGGTGCTAAAGAATTTGGGAGTATACTCACAAGACACTATGTTTACACTTTGGCAAAGAGTAGGAGCTGCAAACTTGCAGCTAGGATGAAACTTACTTAGAAGCACAGAAAAAGTGATGCCTGTATTGAAGAAAGTTGAAAGGACAGAATTGCCGTGGAAAATGGTAAGGGAAGGGATTAAAAGTATTAGGGAAGTGGGCATTTGGGAATAGCTATACAATGTATTCCCTAAAAAGCCTCCAGATGATTGTATTCCACAGAAAAACCCAGAGGACACACCACATACCAAGGCCATAAAGAATGCAAAGTCAAGAGGAACATAAGTACCACTAAAAGTTTTAGTTGTGGCTTCGTCTCTGGATGGTGAGACAGGCTGTTGATGATGATGATAAGAGAGGTTTTTACAGAACTTGGCTCACTGATATCAGTGAAGATGCTATAATACTGAAAAAGTAGAGAGGTCAAATGGTGTTGTTTAAGCACCAGAAGGCAAGGGGTTACTATTATTGTAATGACCTATACGTTTGGAATGGCAGCCAAGGGGGCCTGATCTGTAGAGAGTTACTGACATGATCAAAAGAGAACATTTTACTTAGGGGCAAAATAGATGGGTACCTTTAACATCAGAGGAAATAAGAATGGGTGACTGAGTAGCTGATAGCAGCCATTCCATAAAAGTCATGGTTCCTTGTTTTATTTTAGAACAGAACCAGTTTTCAGATGTGGAACGCATTGACTGTAATGTGTCCATGTTTCTAGGAAGAAGGACCCTGAAACATCATGGCAAGTACACATGGTAATGTGTGTAATTTTTCCAGTACTTTTCCAAAGTGGCCTATGACTGTTTGTTCAAGTAACTGTACATCTGAAAAAGGGAGAAATCTAGAAATTCTGAGGAATGTTGGACACAGTGTCTGGGTTGGCACTGGTACCCAGAGCCCTCACTAGCATTAGGGCCCTTATAAAAGAGATATCATCTGCAGGCCAAGTGGTAAATAGTCAGCTTAGTGGTCCCACTGGGTCTACAGACCTCCCAGTGGCACTTACCTGGTCGCCATATGTATACTTTGGAGTGACATATTTGGCATCTGGTACAAGCCCCACATTGATATTCTGGAGAGTGGAAGATAATCCTACACAGAGTGAAAATTCCAACAACATTCATACAACTTTTTAAAGACCCAGTGGTCATGTGTATGCTGGATCATCTCCACAGTAGAAGAAAAACAATTTCATTGTGCATAGCCTACCATGAAAACAAAAGCACAATACCCAGTTCATTTCTTCAGATTCTGGTGGCAGCATATTACACACCTCAGAATACTTCTCAGGCCCTTATACTGAATGAAGTGAGATGCTGCCAACTTTGAAAGGATCCCAGAGCAGGAAAGGGCTCTGCAGCAGATCCAGGTTACAGTGTAAGAAGCCCTGATACTTGAGTTGCATGATTTGGCAGCACCTACATTACTGGAGATGTCGTGGCTGGAAACGATGAAGTGTGGAATTTGTGGCAAGCCCCAGAGGAAAAATCACAACGCAGGACCCTGGGATTCTGGATCAAGACCATAGCATTCAACCAGAGAAAATAATATGTCTTCCCAAGAAACCCCAAGGACTCTGGAGCAAGATCATGCCAAATAAAGCAAACAATTACACACCTTTTATAAAACAACCTGTGGAATGCTGTTTGGGGGCCTAGTAGGGACAGAACACCTGGTCACAGAGAGTCGATGACCCTGGATCTACAACTACCCTTCCAGAGCTAAGTCTCTCAGCCCAAGTCATTAGTTTAAGTGGGCCAGCAGTAATTCGGCATAAAATGAAAAAAATATATCCCAAATTGACCATGAGAAAGACCATAGGGTACAAGAAATCTGCATAAATAGGAAACCCAGACCACAGCGGTATCCATCACTTTGCACCAGTGCCTACTCCTGAGCTTACAACTATGGTTATTTCAGGGCTCCCACATGACAAGCTAAAGAAGAACAACAAGGCCCAAACTTGGATTATGAGTATGTTGGCTCACTATAGTGGTGAAAGTCAAAAATGGATGTTAGTTGCATCACAACCTCACTTCGGGGGGGCCTTGCAAGACTGCCATGAGGAAAAATCCTTCCCATGGGCAGAGTTTTGGGCAGTGCCACTGGTCATTTACTCTGTGTTGAAAAAGAAATAACCTAAGGTTAGACTACATAAGGATGTTCGGGATAATAGTAAATGGCCTGGTCAGCTGATCAGGGTCCAGAGAGGGAAAAAATACAAGATTAGGGAATAGACAGATCTTGAGTAGAGGAATACAGCTGAACACATGGAGGTGGGCATTGTGTGAAGATCTTTATAGTACATACTAACAGCCGCCAGAGAACATTTATCAGGGAAGAAGTAAATAAACACCTGACATTGTCAGTGATTTCTGTCAATAGCCACTTCAAAGTAAGGTACGATGGGAATATAAATGAAGTGGTCAAGGTGACAGATATAGAAGCTCCATTCTGGCTGCTATAACAAAATACCACAGACAAGGGAGCTTATTAACAACAGAAGTGTATTTCTCAGAGTTCTGTAGGCTGGAAGTCTGAGATCAGGGTGCCAGCATGGTCAGGTGAGGGTCGTCTTCTGGGTGGCAGACTTCTCAGTGTATCTTCACAGAGTGAGCTAACTCTCCATAAGAGCACTAATCCCATTCATGAGGGTTCTGCCCTCATGATCTAATCACCTCCCAAAGGCCCCTCCCCTAATACCATCACTTTGGGCACTAATTTTTCAACATATGAATTTGGGGGGATACATTCAGACCATAGCAGAAGCTATACGTATACTCAACAACATGGGCTTCCAATCACCAAGGCTGCTCTAGCTATTGTTAAGACCCATTGTACAACATACTGGCAATAGAAAACAGGTCTTAGCTCCCAATATGGTACCATTTTCAAGGAGACCAACTTTTCTCCTTCCACGCTGGAAGGTGTAGACATTGGTTCTCATAACAATAGACAGATATTCTGGGAGTGTGTTTTCCTTACTTACTCCCAGAATTTAGCACAGCTGTGTGAGGTCTTACAGAGTGTTTGTCCCTTGGCATGGAGTCCCACAGCATCTCATGGAGACCAGCGGAACATTTTACAGGAGACGAAGTGTGGGAATAGGCTCATGACCACACTATCCACGTACGCCACTACCCAGAAGCTGCTGGCCTGACAGAGCACTGAAATGGCTGTGAAGGTACAGATGAAGCACCAGCTCAGAGGCATTATTTTCTAAAGACAGAGAACCTCCTCCAGAGTGCATTGAAAGAAAAAATTTTATACGGCACAATGTCACCAAATATGGATGAATATGGATGAATATGTAAGTCCAGAAATCAAGTGGTGGAAGTAGGAGCGGTCTCGTTTACCTTCACTTCTGATGACCCCCTGGGAGACTTTGTGCTTTCTGTAACTACAGTTTGTGCTCTGAAGGGTCCTGCTCTACAAAGGGAGTTCACTTTCACCAGTAAATACAGCAAGCGCCCAACTGAATTATAAACCATAGGTGCTTTGATTTGGCCAATGCATTCATTTCTACTCCAATCTGAAAAGGAGCACACATTCTGAGTTGTCTGTTTCCAAGGACCATCACTCTCCTTAGGAGAAGAAGCCTATAGAAATCCTGTAGGAGCTGCTCTCAGGATGTATATGTAGAAGTGGAACTTAGCACCAGTGAGGACTATGGTAGACACAAAGATGAATGAACTTCCCAAATTCCTTTCCAAGGAAGGACTTGCTACCCAGGTGTAGGGAGCACTGTCAGTACTTCAGTGTCTGCTGCTACTGCAGAGAACCATCTGAAGTCACACTGTTTTCCCTAGCAACCACCTGGTAACTGAGCAAGGTAGACATGTAAAGGCCCAGCAGTTCTGACTCAACGTGGGACAGTTCTGATGGCATTGCTCAGAGTTCTTCATCATTTTGGTTAGGGCTTTGTCAGACCCGGTTCATAATTCAACAACTCCCTTTGCCTATTCCTACTTCCTCCCCTTCTTTCACAGGCACTGATGACCTAATAAACACCTAGCACCCCAAAGTGTCTCAGCTTCTGCTTAGGAGATTCAGCTTTTCAAAACTTTTAGCTCAAATCCTCCATTTCTGATTATTAATATTTTTATTTCCCCATTTTCTAACTCAGCATTTCCCCAAGTATTTTCCTAGGAAACAAGATCCCATCAAGATATTAACTTTTAGTCCACCATAATAGAAATCCATGATCAAATAAGTTGATAAATGCTGGGTAAGACTAAGTTAAATGAGTTTTCTTACAGCACGACCAATGGTTTGACCTGCAAAGGAACCTGTCACAAAAAAATATTTTCCCTCTTGTGAATCCCTAAGACATCAATCCTCCACCCACTGGCAGTGATAACTTTTCAGGAAAATACGTAGTCATATACTGATTTTTTTTCAATATTTTTCCAGAAGCAGAAATAAGTCTTCATAAGTATTGTAAATCATGAAACTAAAAATTAAAAACACCATTTGTAAGAAGAGTTATAAGGCTACTTTATGGCAACTGTGATTTTTACCCTTTGGAAACTGGACAGAGAATTAATGAGCATAAAATATGCTTAAAGGATACTTAAATGTTTAGTTTTTCATAACTGTTTTTCTCATCTATCTCCATTAATATTATTATATAATTTCTTATAAAAGCTGATTAGATATCCAATCAAATCTAATTCAATAAAAGATTTTAAAATCACATTGTTTCAGAATATGAGTAACAATTTTTCAGTCAAAGATTACTGCTTTGCATATACTTTAAAAATTATGGAGGTTGGATAATTCATGTATATATATATTTTTTTGCCCAAATGAAAGCCATTTTTTCTTTAGCTTTGAAGAACTTATAGATGGAAATTTTTATACTTTTTTTTCAAAAATGTCTGTCCCTATACATACATTTTGCAAACAAAATATTCTTTGGTTGACTAAATTATTATTCTAAGCCAATCACATCCTCCTTGCCACATTCTCCTTACTCTGGACGTGTAATCAAATGCAGGACAATGAGACATGAGAAAATTATCTGTACGACATATAGGAAATAGGTCCTTGCTGCTTAGATGAAGACACGAAAAAAAGACGGACTTCCTTCCAATGGACATTGCTAACTCTAGATATAATGCCTGGAAATTCCAGAGTTGTGTGTCTACTAGCCTGGGTGTGAAGTCAAGACATGGAGGGTAGAGGCAAGAGAAACTGAGCCACAGCCTCCACATTTTCATCTTGCACCTAGACTTCTTTTTACATGAGATAAAACTTATTAAGACTGTTCGCACTGAGGTCTTCAGTTACACGAATGTAAGGCATCCTTGCTTACAGGAGATTTCAAATTCCTTAAGAAAAATCTTAAGAAACAGAGAACAGTTACCTTCCCATTGTAAAAACTAGTACATTCCATTACAAAGAATAGAATTACTGAATTGTGAGTTAAACATACTAAATAAATTAATGATTAAGAAATGCAGCTTGGGCTTCCCTGGTGGCGCAGTGGTTGAGAGTCCGCCTGCTGATGCAGGGGACACGGGTTCGTGCCCCGGTCCGGGAAGATCCCACATGCCATGGAGCGGCTGGGCCCGTGAGCCATGGCCACTGAGCCTGCACGTCCGGAGCCTGTGCTCCACAACGGGAGAGGCCACAGCAGTGAGAGGCCCGTGTACCGCAAAAAAAAAAAAAAAAAAAAAAGAAATGCAGCTTTCATAAGAAGTAATCAAACTTGAATAAGTGACCCTTTTCTGGTGTTCTTTCCCCTACAGAAAAAAAAATATTTTATATACAAATTGACAAATATATATATTTAAAAATATATATGTATATATAGACAAAGAGAAGAGAGCAAATTTTGAATATTTATGTTTTTACGAAGTCATCGGTGAGGTCCTACGGGACATTATTATTTTGTTTTATTTATTTATTTTTAGATATTAAGGTATGATTGACACAGTTTCTGAGCTAGCCTCTTGATAAATTGTGGATGATTGGAAAGAGTGGCTGTTCATTGAAGATGATGGCTGAATAGGGATTTTAGAGTGGTCAGCAACACTACCCCTTATTGAACCTGGCTTTCTAACACAATCCTGCATCCCATTCCTGAACCCCAGCTCTTGATTCCAATTTAAGAATATTTTCAAGAAGGAAAGGCATGATGAGAGAGACAGAGACAGAAAGGCATATATAAAATGTACTTCTTCAAGTGGAAGAATGTGACTTAACATTGCCCTTTATAATGAATCTGAACAAGAAGTACAGATGTTGAAATCTTCAAACTAGTAGAAGGCTATATCTCTTCTTTGAGGAGTGAAATGTCAGACTGATGGGTCAAAGTTCTCAGGAGACTATATGGGTAGCCAGAGGCATAGTAGGTGAATTGTACTGCAGTAGAGATGGTTCAAGGTAATGCATTAAAATAAAAGTAATCCAAAATTTACTTAGGAGAAAATGGTCTCAATTTATCTATTAAAAATACAGAAAATAGATTCTACTGCTCTGATTTGGCATTTATCTTTGAAGAGCAGCTGGACTGCAGAACCACAGCAATCGCTGAGGCTGACATGAATCTACAAACTTACAGCCTTCGTTAGAAAGAAACTACTGGAGTTAGTTCAGAAGTCAGACAACTGAAATTAGTTTTATAAAGGGACCAATGAGACCTTCTGAAAAGACATCTCCAAAATCATCATGATGGCCACAGATGCACTGGAGATAATTCTACACATTCAGCTGTTTGGAAAGACAAGAATGCTCCCTATGAGTTTGTATGTTCCAAACAGGCTTTGAGGTAGACCTGTGGCATCTCTAGGATGATCAGAGCATGCTCTCTTACCATCAATAAAAAAGACTTTGCAGCTGAATCAGCAGATTCATTCCAACAGCTTATTGAGAGGTTCTTGGTCTAAACCTGTGATCTCTACTAAATTCCTCCTTTTGACCCTTCCTCCAGAGGGATTAAGTTTTTATCTCTTCTCACCTTCCCCTTTGAAACTGAGCAGAGAGTGGTGGCCACATTCAGAATCAGGAAAGAGACAGAAGAAAGTGCGCAAAGCCATGATACAGAAATTCTCTGTGCTTTCCTCAGACATCTCCTACTGGCCACCAGTATGCAGAGTACATTATGCAGAAGTACATGAGGGCATACTACAGTATTTCTTAGTCTGTGTATTTCATCTAAAATGTGAGTCCTTTGAAAGTAAATAACTTCAACTTTGTATCACTTGTCCCCGCACACAAGAGATATTCTACACATGCGTAAATTAATGAGTGGTTTTCTTTACTCTCTGTGAGGTATTAGATCATTTGAGAAGGAAACGTGCTCTGTATGGTTATCACATATATGTCCATGTATACAGTTACTAATAAATATCCTTACCGGTTTTCTGTGTTGATGTTATTTCACACTCTTTCCTCTGTCTTTACTTCTGAGGATGGTGGCAGGCACACAGAACAAGAATTCAGAATTTCTTGCTACAGAATTTCAGAGGGGTCTGAGCTAGTAAGACACAGAAATGATTAACCTAGGCCCCCAAGGAAGGGTGGGATCTAGACAGGAGAAGTATGGGCAAAGGCCATTAGGTCTCTGGGGAGGTGTCAGCTGATGGTGGGTTGAAATATTCTGGGAATTCATGGAAAACCAGCTGGAGACCTCAGCAGAAATTATTCAATCTGAAGAAATATCTTCTGGGTGAGGATTTTCTTCAGTGCACATTTTGTACTGAGAATTTAAACCCCGTCTTGCATTAATATGTCATTCATTTTTGTGAGCAACTTAATAAAATATAAATTCATATTCCAAATTTAAAGAGTATGGGAAATAAAAGATATGCATTCTATTTTTTCCCCAAATTAGGATCCATATGCACTTAAAATATCATATTAAATTCAGATCATTGAATCTCTAAAATGACTAACACTGTGATAACACTTTTCTTCATATTGTAAAATTAATAAACAGAACCCTCAATTAAATAGAGTCAGGAGACCAGAAGGGGGAGCTCTCACTCTCTACGATGATGGCTGTGCCAGACAGAAAGAAGAAAGACTCCGTTCCTGGCAAGGACTCAGCCAATGAAAAGCCATGGACTCTTTGTTTACTACAGCCATCCCAAATTCCTTTTCTCCACCATAAAAGCAGTTTCCTTCCCTTGCCATGCAGGCACTTGCACATGGCTTGCCATTGTTGCAGATCCAAAATTGAAAGTCTTTGCTGGAGAAATCTCTGCAGTCTTTGTTTCAGGTCAACATTTTGGTGGCCTGTACAGTGCCCAGAGAAGACCCCTGACAGCTCTGGGGTTGGTGAGCAAACAGGTGCAGTACCCAAAAGCAAGCCTTTTGCTGATCAGTGCTTTTCTGGCTACCCTGGAGTTTGAAGATATGTCTTTCTCCTTGATCTGATGTCCCTACCCACCCACCCACTTTGCTTTTGAAGCTCTCCAGCCTTTATCTGAGATCTAGTTTAAGGTTTCATCCTTTCTGATTAAGACTTTCGACTGTATGTGAGTATTTTTCGCACGTTGGTCTGGCTTTGAGATTAGACTCTTTCAACTAAAACTGGCTGAGAAGGCTTCAGCCCATCCTTTGGAAATAAGTGCTGTTTCACTGAAACTGTGCCTGTTCAGCAGTCGGCCCATTCCTCTGGAATAGGGGCTGTTCTATGGGAAGTGGCTAAAAAGCTTTGGCTTAGATACTCTAGGACCAAGCTGTTCCCTTAGAACAGGCTGTTATAAGGGCTTCATGCTATTTGAGTTGCAAGCTATTTGAATTGAGCTGTTTGAGCTATAAACTGTTTAAGTTGTTTGAAAATCGTTCTTTTAGTCAAGAGAAAAGCCTCTGACAAAGGAGATCCCAGTTTTCTAAGTATTTTGAGGGCTGGCCCACCCCATAGGGACCCCAGCCAATTGTCTGTTGGTAAATCAAGATCTTTCCTCATGCACATTTCTAACTAAATGGACCGACCTGACCAAAGACAATTTAGAATATCAATGGCCCTTATGGGGAATTCTTGAAATCCCCAAACTCAATTTCCTTGAAACTGAATTGGACTACAGTTGCTCTAAAATTTCCAGAAATGAATGGCATGACAATTTCATTGGTATTTCAAGGCTTCCAAATATTATCACGAGCCAAAAATTGACAATGTGCAAAATAAGATTAGCTGAGGCAAACAAATGATTAAACTTTAAAATGATTAAAGAAAGACGAGTTGGCTTTCTTGGCTTCTTTGTCTCAGGCTCCACCTCTGATGCCATCTTGACTTTCTTGGCTCCCCATGGTCAGATTTTGCCTCTGACACCATATTTCTCCTTCCCTCCTATGCCACCTACGTCTCCTCTCTACCTTCAGTTCACCCATCCTAATTCTCTCACCAAACGTCCCTTTTCTCTGAAACTCTCCCCACTCACTTTTCCTCTGATCTTATCAGAACCTGTCCACTTAAAAATAAATCTTTTGAGTATGCAGAAGCTAAACCTTTAATTTCTTATTTTCCCTGAACTAAAGCTGAAATATGAGCCATAGTCAAAGATTTTCCCAAAGTAACCGAAGATCCTCACAGATTTGCTGAGGAATTTTAATATAGTCATTCAAACTTATCAACCTGGTTTCTCTGACTTACGTCAGCTAGTTCATATGCCTGTCTGTTAAGGACAGGGCCAGCATTGGATAAAAACTGGTAATTGGGAAAATCCTAAAGGTCCCTAGAATTACAACCAGGAATCAGCCCCATAGCTTGTTATGTAATCAGCCTCAGGCAATTGCTAGGCAACTTCATCGAGCAATTCCTAAAGCTTTTCCAAAGCTTGTTGATTGGAACACAATTCAGGCTTGCACACAAAAATCTGCTGAACCTGTTCTTAACTAATACAATCGACTTCAGATTTTTAAAAAAATTCTGTCCTTACTTCAGATATTGAGTCCACCTGAGTAGCTTTTAATTCTATATTTGTTAATGGGCTGAACTGGGACCTTTTTCTTCTATAGTAAAAAGTACCAGGATGAAATGGAAAACCATGTCCACTCCGGATTTAGTCAATCTGGCAAACCAGCTCTCTCATACTCTAGATGAGTCATCTCAAAGGAAGACCACCAAAATTCTCAATTCAGCTCCAGAAATTGAAGGCACCTAAATGAACAAAAACCCTCCTACTTTCTAATACTATTGCAAAAAGCCAGGACACTGGAAAAGAGATTACTATAAATTTAATTGCTTCTGACACCTTCAGCCCTCTAACCAGCCTTTCCAGTGTCCTCCCATTTCTCAGTGATGGAGCCCTAAGGAATTTCACAAGTCTTTTCTAATTCTTTTTCTCAATTGGCTTGGAAATATTTCTCCAGATTAGGGATGAATCTTTTCCAATCATAATTGACACCAGAGCCATATTCTTGGTGCTCAAATCCACAACTATAAAGCAGCCCCTGCCTTGGAGTACTCAAACATTTCAAATAGCAGGGATTTCTAATGAACCTCAAGAGTTCCTGTCTCTGAACCTATTCCCTTTCTTTAAGTCATTTAAGAGACACACATCCTTTTCTCTTTGGCTCCTTTGCCCCTACCCACTTATTAGGCTGAGACTTCTTAGAGAAGTATTAGGCCAGAATTTCTTTCCAGAAGTGGGAAATAATTCTAGAAATTGACAGTAGTCATCATGCAGGCCCTCAACAATAAAGGACCCTTTGATATCTTTTCTTTACTCTGTCTGGTGGTTCTGCTGCTACTGGAACTGATTCTGGAAACACTGAAGATTTATCCCTGTTGAATCAGCTACCACCCTTATTATGGGCAAAATCTCCAACTGATATTGGCAAAATTCACAGTGCACTTCCCCTTAAGATTCAAATAGATTCCTCAAAATCTCTTCCCAGAATTAATCAATATCCTATAAATAAAGAAGCCCTTCAAGACATAAAGCTCATAATAGATTACAACTCTCAAGGCCTCACTCTCCCTTGTATTAGTTCCTGTGATACTCCCATTTACCAGTGAGAAATCCTTAGGGACAAAGGTGAAACATTGGCCAGGACCTCTGAGCAATAAACAAAAATGTTATCCTTTGACATCCTTTTGTTCCTAACCCTCATATGTTACTAACATTCATTCCCATGAGAAGTCAATTTTTTACTGTAATTGACTTACGCCGGAGCATTCCTTAGCATTCCAATTGATGATGCTAGCCAATACTGTTTTGCTTTCACTTGGGAAGAAAAACAATTCCCATGGACAGTAATTTTGCAGGGTTTTACTGAGAGTCCATATTTCTCATAAATCTGAAGACTAATCTGGATGGCATAAGTTCCCCAGAGGTTCTACTTTGTTGCAATAGGTGGATGATTTGCCTGTTTGCTCTCCTTCTCAAGCCTCCTCAAAGGAAGACAGCATTCATTTGCTAAAGCTTTCAGCCTTAAAGGGACATAAGGTCTCCAAAGAAAAATTGCAGTTTGTCCAAACCCTGGTTCAATATTTAAGGCACCTGATATCAGAACAAGGGCCATATCTAGATCCAGATAGAATTTATTGTGCCCTAAGTTTTTCAAAATCCAAAACTAAGTACCAATTGGGAATTTTCTTGGGCTAGTCATTATTACTGAAATTAAATTACAAATTTCTCTCTTAGGACCAAACCTCTGTATATTGTTACTGAACAAGAACAACCCCAACCCAATTTAATGGGAAGAACTGGATGACATAGAAGGCCTTAAAGATGAGTTTGATGAACCCACCTGCCCTTGGGCATCCCAGTTATCAGATTCCCCTTTTCCCTTTCGTATATAAAAAAGAAGGGAATGCCTTTGGGGTACTCACCCCAAAACATGGGTCCACTATCAATCCATAGGTTATTTAGCCAGCAACTGGACCCTGTGGCATAAGGATACCCTCCTTGCCTTAGAGCCATTATGGCCACTGCCCTTTTGGTTAAGACCACTGGGAAAATCCACGTGGAATCCCCTTTAACCATTTTTGTACCTCATGTAGTAGAAGCTTTCATGAATTTTTGTCACACTCAACATTTCTCAGTCAGCTGCCTCACCTTCTATGAAGTCTTTATGTCAACTTCTCCTCACATAACTCTTTTATGTTGCAATAATCTTAACCCTGCTACTCTTCTCCCCTCCATCACCAATGAAGTCACTCACAACTGCTTAATCACCTCCTGACTCCTCATGAAAATCTGCAGGAAATTCCTTCAGGTAATGCTGACTTCCCATGGTTCATTGATGGTTCTTATTTAAAAGGTGACAATGGCAAATATTGTGCTAGGTATGCTATTGCAACTCCTTTTAATGTTATTGTGGCAGCATATATTACCTATGGCTACTTGGGCCATAGGTAATTCTGAATTATAAGCTCTTACATGGGCTTGCACTTTAGCCAAGGGCAGAATTGCTAATATTTATGCTGATAATATATGTGCTTTCAGAGTAGCTCATGATTTTGGAATGTTGAGGAAGCACTATAGCTTTCTTACTTCCAGTGGGAATAAAATTTTAAATGGCCTTTATGTATAGGAATTATGGGATGCAATAATTTTACCTGTTGCTTTAGCTATTATTAAGATTCTCAGGCTCTAAACTTGACTTCCTGGAAGCTAAAGGAAATCAGCTTGCTGATGTTTCTGCAAAGAATACTGCCCTTAACAGAACCAGAAGCAGCCAAACCTCCATCATGGTCAAAAGAGATATTTCTCCAAAATGATAACTTAGGAAAGCTGGCTATAGAAGCTCAAAATTTGGCCTCAGAAAAGGAAAAACAAGATTGGAAATTCAACAATTCTTGGTTTAATAAAAAAAGAAAGCTCTGGTTTGGACCAAATTACAACCTGGTTTTACCAGAGACTCTAAAATTCACACTCCTCACCACTGTACATGCATTACACCATTGGTCTACTGAAAAAATTATAGCATTCATGAATCAAAATTGGTAGATAAACATTAACAAGGCTGCAAAATGTGCCTACTTCACTTGTCCCACTTGTCTGAAGTGCAACCTAGGGAAGCCTCTTCATACTGCTCCTGGACATGTTAAACTGCCTGTTGGACCATATGAGGTCTAGAAAATGTATTTCATACAACTTTATTTCATGGCTATAAATATGTTTTAGTCACGGTCTGTATGTTTTCACACTGGACTGAAGCCTTCCCTTGCAGACAGGCTACTGTCTCTTCTGTGCCTAAAGCCCTTTTGGAAAAGATTATCCCTACCTGGGGAACTCGTCTAGAACTTTATAAAGATTGAGGATTTCATTTTACTGGTCAGATACTTCAAAATGTCTGCACTGTTTAGCTGGTTTTACAGCACTTTCACTGAGCTTACCACACTAAATCTTCTGCTTTATCCAAATGCACTAGCAGCATTATTAAGGCTTAATTGGCAAAATTAATTGAGGTCTTCCAAATATCTTGGCCAAAAGCGTTGCTGTTGGTTCTTCTAACCCTCAGTCCTACCCCCTTTGCAACTCATGAACTCTTACCCTTTGAGATAGTCACAGGATGCCCAATGTGTTTGGTGTCTGCCTCATTTGACTGATACAACTGATAAAAGGAGAGATACTTCAATATTGCAAAGGCCTAATTACTTCAATCAAAAATATCATATTTTGACCATAGATCAAGATGGCAAAGTAGGAGGACTCTGAGCTCACTTTCCCCAACAAACAAATCAAAAATATATCTACATGTGTAGCAATTCTCACTGAAAATATCCTGGAGAGTTGCAGAAAGAGTCTTCTATAGCCACAGCTGTAAAGAAAGGTCCACACAGAGTAGTGTAGGAAGGGAGGTGAAGTGATCAGGTCAGGACACATTCTCATAGGAGGGGACACAGAATAGGAGAGGGATATCATGGACTTGGAGATCCTTCCTGGTGAGTGAGGGGTTCAAACCAAATATTGGGCACCCCAGCACTAAGGTCCAACACAGGGAAGACAAGTCCCTCTGGCTGGTTTGAAACCCATTGGAGCTTAGAGGAGGGCTGTAAGAAACCTAGATTCCACTCATGAAGAGCTTGCTTACTCCCAGGAGCAAGACAGAGGAATCAGATTGAAACTGCCTGAGGCTCTGGCCAGTTTCCCACAACCACACTAGGGAACATCCTCACCCACACTGAGTGCCTACCCCAGCCCCTCTAGCTCTGACACAGCTCCACACTAGGGTGAAGGCTGCACAAGAAGAGTGCACACTTGAGGGAACAGAGCTGGCTCAGACCCCTCAATGCATCTGAACAGATGAGGCAGTCATTGCTGATGCTCCCTGAGATGTCAGATTGAGAGCTGTCTCAAGCTCTGTCATGCCAGAATCATCCTAATGTGTGCCCCAACCCACACTGACACCTGCTCTGGTCCATCTTGCTTCAGTCCTTCTCCTCTCTGGGGCAAAGGTGCTAGTCCTGGGAGTGGGGAGAATGCACACCTAGAGGGAATGAAACCATCTTAGACCTGAGGGCAGGGCTTCTGCTCCAGAACCTTGGAACCTGACAGCACCCTTCATAGGGTAGTGACTACAACTCAGCACAGGAGAAGCTCTGGCTCACACGTAGCTCTGGCTCTAGCCACTCCAGCTCCAGCCCAAACTCCGACCAAGGTGATAGCTGCCAGCACACCCTATGGAGGGAAGACTTCACCTAAGCTCACTTCAGATCCAGCTCTCCCATCAAAGAAACCGGGCACATGCAGCTGCATAGGGACACTCTCAAATAAGGACACTCCTTCAAGATGGGGATAGGTAACTGTTTCACCTAGGCAATGCACACCTAACATCATACTCAACATTGAAAAGCTGTAAGCTTTCCCTCTAAAATCTGGAACAAGAGAAGGATTGTCCTCTCACCACTTCTATTTAACAGAGTGTTCAAAGTCCTAGTCACAGCAATCAGATAAGAAAAAGGGGGGAAAAGGCATCCAAATTTGAAGGGAAGAAATAAAGCTATCATTATTTGCAGATGACAAGACACTATATAAAGGAAACCCTAAAGTCTCCACCCAAAAACTATTAGAATAGATGAATTTAGTAAAGTTGCAGAATGCAAGATAAATGAATCTGTTGCTTTTCTATACATTAGTTATGAATCATCAGAAAGAGAAAGCAAGAAACAATCCCATTTAAAATCACATCAAAAAGAATAAAATACCAAGGAATAAACTTAACCTAGGTGGTGAAAGACCTGTAATCTTAAAACTATAAAACTTTGATGAAGGAAATTGAAGGTGATACAAAGAAATGGAAAGCTATCCCGTGTTCATGAACTGCAAGAATTAATATTGTTAAATGTCCATATTACCCAAAGTATTCTACAAATTTAATTCCATCTCTATCATAATATTCATAGCATTTTCTCAGAACTAGAACAAATAATCCTAAAATTTATATGGAATCACAAAAGACCCTGATTCAACAAAACAATCTTCAGAAAACAGAACAAAGCTAGATGAATCATGCATCCTTACTTCAGACTATATTACAAAGCTACAGTCATCAAAACTAGTGCAAAAACAGACATATAGATCAATGGAACAGAATAGAGAGCCCCAAAATAAACCTACACACTTATGGTCGATTACTCTATGACAAAAGAGGCAAGAACATAAAATGTGGAAAAAACAGTCTCTTCAATAAGGGGTGCTGGGAAAACTGGACACCTACACGTCAAAGAATAAAACTAGAACATTTTCTCACATCGTATACAAAAATAAACTCAAAACGAATTAAAGACCTAAATGTAGGGGAAACCAGAAAACTCTTAGAAGAGAATGTAGGCAGAACACTCTTTGACATAAATCATAGCAATATTTTTTGGACCTGTCTCCTAAGACAAAGGAAAAATAAACAAATGGGACCTAATTAAACTTAAAGCCTTCTGCACAGCAAAGGAAACCATCAACAAAACAAAAAGACAACCTACTGAATGGGAGAAAACATTTTCAAATAATATCACTGATAAAGGTTTAATATCAAAAATATATAAATAGTTCCTAGAACTCCATATCAGAAAAGCATACAACCTGATTAAAAAATGGGCAGAAGACCTGAATAGACATTTTTCCAAAGAACACATACACATGGCCAACATTAGAAGGTGCTCAACATCACTGGTCATCAGAGAAATGTAAGTCAAAACCACAATGCGATATCACCTCACACTTGTCAGAATGACTATTGGCAAGGATGTGGAAAAAAGGAAACCAACCCTAGTGCACTATTGGTAGGAAAGTAAATTGATGTAGCCACAGTGGAAAACAGTATAGAGTCCCCTCAAAAAAGTAAAAATAGATCTACCATATGATTCAGCAATTTCACTGCTGGGTATGTATTTCAAATTTCACTAATTTGAAAAGATACATGCACCCCAATGTTCATAGCAGCATTATGTAGAGAGCTAAGATATGGAAGTAAAGTGACCATCAACAGATGAATGGATAAAGAAGTTGGGGTGTACAGATACAATGGAATGTTACCCCACAATAGGAAAAAAAAATGAAATTTTGCCATTTGCAACAACATGGATGGAACTGAAGGGTATTATGCTTAGTGAAATAAGTCAGACTGAGAAAGACAAGTACTGTATGTGTTCACTTATATGTGGAATCTGAAAAATAAAAAGAATGAATATAGCAAAAAAGAAACAGACTTGCAGATATAAAGAACAAACTAGTGGTTACCATTGGGGAGAAGGAAGTGGGAAGTGGCATGCTGAGGTTAGGGATTAAGAGGTACAAACTACTATATATACAATAAATAAGCTACAAGGATATATTGTACAGCACAGGGAATATAGCCAATATTTTATAATAAATTTAAATGGAATATAATCTATAAAAATATTGAATCACTATGTTGTACACCTGACACAAATATAATATTGTAAATCAACTATACTTCAATAAAATAAATAGATAATAAGCATATTTCAGTATAGCAATATTTTTACAACACACTCTCAGTGACTGCAAAGAAATCTTTGTGCCCCCAAACTTCAAGGAATAGACTCTTAGAGTCATGTGACACTCATAAAGAAAACACCAAACCCTGACTGGATCTGCACATCAAATGGTGACCTGAAAATAAAGATTTCCCAGAATTGAAGCAGACAACATCTGATGAGACAGTTTTCCCAAGATATCCCGACTAGACCAGTTGGAAGTTTGTCACCAAACCTTTGATGATGACATAAAACTTCAGTTTATCCCCAATGTCTTTGATCTTGATACTATATATGAATTTTAGATAAAAAATGTCTGAGAGTTCTCCTTCCTACACAACACTGTTACTCACATGTGACTTCAATAAGTTTCCAATCTGTGCATGTTTCCTCTGATACAAGACACTATACCCAGAAAAGGGTCTTTCTGACATCGAAGGACAAAAAGCCACTGAAACCAGAAAATTTGAGTTTTGATCAGAGATATCTTCAGAAAAAGATCTTGATCAAAAGGGGGAAATATAAAAAATTAATAAATAGAAACCTCAATTAAATACAGTGAAGAGACCAGAAGGAGGAGCTCTCACTCCCTGCAATGATAGCAGAGCCCAACAGGAAGAAAGATTCCTCTTCTTTCCTGGCAAAGACTCAGCCAATGAAAAGCTATGGACTCTTTGTTTTCTATAGCCTCCCAACTTCCCTTTCTTCTTTGTAAAAGTGTTCTCCTTCTCTTGCCACGTGGGGAGTTGCACATGGCTCACTATGGTTGCAGATCCTGAATTGCAGCTCTCTGCTATCCCAAATAAACCCGTTTTATTCTGGAGAAATAACTGGCAGTCTATTTGTTTTAGGTCAACAATATTGAGTAAAATATAGTCTATTAACAGCTGTCAGCCACCAGTTTTTGTTCTGTGAGTTACTTCACTATCTCATTTGCTTTCTTTATACAAATTTTAGTTTAATGGGATTCTTTTAAAACTGTAAGCAGAATTGAAGGTAATATGTATACTTTTTCTAATTGGTACACTATATTAAAGGCATTATTCTCTCTCAGAATCAGAACTATCTATCTATCTATCTATCTATCTATCTATCTATCTATCTATCTATCTATATTTTTAACAACTTTATTGGGGTATAATTCCTTTACAATGGTGTGTTGGTTTCTGCTTTATAACAAAGTGAATCAGTTATACATAAACATATGTTCCCATATCTCTTCCCTCTTGCGTCTCTCTCTCCCACCCTCCCTATCCCACCATTACAGGTGGTCACAAAGCACCGAGCTGATTTTCCTGTGCTATGTGGCTGCTTCCCATTAGCTATCTACCTTAGGTTTGGTAGTGTATATATGTCCATGCCTCTCTCTCGCTTTGTCACAGCTCACCCTTCCCCCTCCCCATATCCTCAAGTCTGTTTTCTAGTAGGTTTGTGTCTTTATTCTTGTCTTACCCCTAGGTTCTTCATGACATTTTTTCCCCTTAAATTCCATATATATGTGTTAGCATACAGTATTTGTCTTTCTCTTTCTGACTTACTTCACTCTGTATGACAGACTCTAGGTCTATCCACCTCATTACAAATAGCTCAATTTCATTTCTTTTTATGGCTGAATAATATTCCATTTTATATATGTGCTACTTCTTCTTTATCCATTCATCCGATGATGGGCACTTAGGTTGTTTCCATCTCCGGGCTATTGTAAATAGAGCTGCAATGAACATTTTGGTACGTGACTCTTTTTGAATTATGGTTTTCTCAGGGTATATGTCCAGTGTGGGATTGCTGGGTCGTATGGTAGTTCTATTTGTAGTTTTTTAAGGAACCTCCATACTGTTCTCCATAGTGGCTGTACCAATTCACATTCCCACCAGCAGTGCAAGAGTGTTCCCTTTTCTCCACACCCTCTCCAGCATTTATTGTTTCTAGATTTTTTGATGATGGCCATTCTGACTGGTGTGAGATGACATCTCATTGTAGTTTTGATTTTCATTTCTCTAATGATTAGTGATGTTGAGCATTCTTTCATGTGTTTGTTGGCAGTCTGTATATCTTCTTTGGAGAAATGTCTATTTAGGTCTTCTGCCCATATTTGGATTGGGTTGTTTGTTTTTTTGATATTGAGCTGCATGAGCTGCTTGTAAATTTTGGAAATTAATCCTTTGTCAGTTGCTTCATTTGCAAATATTTTCTCCCATTCTGAGGGTTGTCTTTTCATCTTGTCTATGGTTTCCTTTGTTGTGTAAAAGCTTTGAAGTTTCATTAGGTCCCATTTGTTTATTTTTGTTTTTATTTCCATTTCTCTAGGAGGTGGGTCAAAAATGATCTTGCTGTGATTTATGTCACAGAGTGTTCTGCCTATGTTTTCCTATAAGAGTTTGATAGTTTCTGGCCTTACATTTAGGTCTTTAATCTATTTTGAGCTTATTTTTGTGTATGGAGTTAGGGAGTGATCTAATCTCATACTTTTTCGTGTACCTGTCCAGTTTTCCCAGCACCACTTATTGAAGAGGCTGTCCTTTCTCCACTGTACATTCCTGCCTCCTTTATCAAAGATAAGGTGACCATATGTGCGTGGGTTTATCTCTGGGCTTTCTATCCTGTTCCATTGATCTATATTTCTGTTTTTGTGCCAGTACCATACTGTCTTGATTACTGTAGCTTTGTAGTATAGTCTGAAGTGAGGGAGCCTGATTCCTCCAGCTCCGTTTTTCTTTCTCAAGGTTGCTTTGGCTATTCGGGGTCCTTTGTGTTTCCATACAAATTGTGAAATTTTTTGTTCTAGTTCTGTGAAAAATGCCAGTGGTAGTTTGATAGGGATTGCATTCAATCTGTAGATTGCTTTGGGTAGTAGAGTCATTTTCACAATGTTGATTCTTCCAATCCAAGAACATGGTATATCTCTCCAACTGTTTGTATCATCTTTAATATCTTTCATCAGTGTCTTATAATTTTCTGCATACAGGTCTTTTGTCTCCTTAGGTAGGTTTATTCCTAGATATTTTATTCTTTTTGTTGCAGTGGTAAATGGGAGTGTTTTCTTGATTTCACTTTCAGATTTTTCATCATTTGTGTATAGGAATGCCAGAGATTTCTGTGCATTAATTTTGTATCCTGCTGCTTTACCAAATTCATTGATTAGCTCTAGTAGTTTTCTGGTAGCATCTTTAGGATTCTCTATGTATAGTATCATGTCATCTGCAGACAGTGACAGCTTTACTTCTTTTCTGATTTGGATTCCTTTTATTTCCTTTTCTTCTCTGATTGCTGTGGCTAAAATTTCCAAAACTATGTTGCATGATAGTGGTGACAGTAGGCAACCTTGTCTTGTTCCTGATCTTAGTGGAAATGCTATCAGTTTTTCACCAATGAGGACGATGTTGGCTGTGGGTTTGTCATATATGGCCTTTATTATGTTGAGGAAAGTTTGTTGTATGCCTACTTTTTGCAGGGTTTGCATCATAAATGGGTGTTGAATTTTGTCAAAAGCTTTCTCTGCATCTATTCAGATGATCATATGACTTTTCTCCTTCAATTTGTTAATATGGTGTATCACGTTGATTGATTTGCGTCTATTGAAGAATCCTTGCATTCCTGGAATAAACCCCACTTGATCATGGTGTATGATCCGTTTAATTTGCTGTTGGATTCTGTTTACTAGTATTTTGTTGAGGATTTTTGTATCTATGTTCATCAGTGATATTGGCCTGTAGTTTTCTTTCTTTGTGACATACTTGTCTGGTTTTGGTATCAGGGTGATGGTGGCCTTGTAGAATAAGTTTGGGAGTGTTCCTCCCTCTGCAATATTTTGGAAGAGTTTGAGAAGAATAGATATTAGCTCTTCTCTAAATGTTTGACAGAATTTGCCTGTGAAGCCATCTCGTCCTGGACTTTTGTCTGTTGGAAGATTTTTAATCACAGTTTGAATTTCAGTGCTTGTGACTGGTCTGTTCATATTTTCTATTTCTTCCTGATTCAGTCTTGGCAGGTTGTGTATTTATAAGAATTTGTCCATTTCTTCCAAGTTGTCCATTTTATTGTCATAGAGTTGCTTGTAGTAATCTCTCATGATCTTTTGTATTTCTGCAGTGTCTGTTGTTACTTCTCCTTTTTCATTTCTAATTCTATTGATTTGGGTCTTCTCCCTTTTTTTGTTGATGAGTCTGGCTGATGGCTTATCAATTTTGTTTATCTTCTCAAAGAACCAGCTTTTAGTTTTACTGATCTTTGCTATCGTTTCCTTCATTTATTTCTGATCTGATCTTTATGATTTCTTTCCTTCTGCTAACTTTGGGGGTTTTTTTGTTCTTTTTCTCTAATTGCTTTAGGTGCAAGGTTAGGTTGTTTATTCGAGATGTTTCCTGTTTCTTAAGATAGGATTGTATTGTTATAAAATTCCCTCTTAGAACTGCTTTTGCTGAATCCCATAGATTTTGAGTCGTCGTGTCTCCATTGTCATTTGTTTCTAGGTTTTTTTTGATTTCCTCTTTGATTTCTTCAGTGATCACTTCGTTATTATTGTTTAGCCTCCATGTGTTTGTACTTTTTACAGATCTTTTCCTGTAATTGATATTTAGTCTCACAGCGTTGTGGTCGGAAAAGATACTTGATACAATTTCTTAATTGTTTTGGGTTCATTATTGTAGGTCTTTTCCTTCTCTTGTGTTTCTTGCCTAGAGAAGTTCCTTTGGCAGTTGTTGTAGAGCTGGTTTCGTGGTGCTGAACTCTCTCCGCTTTTGCTTGTCTGTAAAGGTTTTAATTTCTCCATCAAATCTGAATGAGATCCTTGTTGGGTAATCTTGGTTGCAGGTTTTTCTCCTTCATCACTTTAAATATGTCCTGCCACTCCCTTCTGGCTTGCAGAGTTTCTCCTGAAAGATCAGCTGTTAACCTTTGGGGATTCCCTTGTGTGTTATGTGTTGTTTTTCCCTTGTTGGTTTTAATATGTTTTCTTTGTATTTAATTTTTGACAGTTTGATTAATATGTGTCTTGGCATATTTCTCCTTGGATTTATCCTGTATGGGACTCTCTGTGCTTCCTGGACTTGATTAACTATCTCCTTTCCCATTTTAGGGAAGTTTTCAAACATAATCTCTTCAAATATTTTCTCAGTCCCTTTCTTTTTCTCTTCTTCTTCTGGAACCCCTATAATTCGAATGTTGGTGAGTTTAACATTGTCCCAAAAGTCTCTGAGACTGTCCTCAGTTCTTATCATTCTTTTTTCTTTATTCTGCCCTGCAGTAGTTATTTCCACTATTTTATGTTCCAGGTCACTTATCCATTCCTCTGCCTCAGTTATTCTGCTATTGATCCCATCTAGAGTATTTTTAACTTCATTTATTGTGTTGTTCATCATTGTTTGTTTCATCTTTTGTTCTTCTAGGTCCTTGTTAAATGTTTCTTGCATTTTGTCTATTCTATTTCCAAGATTTTGGATCATCTTTACTATCATTATTCTGAATTCTTTTCAGGGAGACTATTTCCTTTTCATTTGTTAGGTCTGGTGGGTTTTTATCTTGCTCCTTCATCTGCTGTGTGTTTTTCTGTCTTCTCATTTTGCTTATCTTACTGTGTTTGGGGTCTCCTTTTTGCAGGCTGCAGGTTTGTAGTTCCCGTTGTTTTTGGTGTCTGTCCCCAGTGGCTAAGGTTGGTTCAGTGGATTGTGTAGGCATCCTGGTGGAGCGGACTAGTGCCTGTGTTCTGGTGGATGAGGCTGGATCTTGTCTTTCTGGTGGGCATGTCCACGTTTCGTGGTGTGTTTTGGGGTGTCTGTGGACTTATTATGATTTTAGGCAGCCTCTCTGCTAATGGGTGGGGTTGTGTTCCTGTCTTGCTAGTTGTTTGGCATAGGGTGTCCAGCACTGTAGCTTGCTGGTCGTTGAGTGACCCTGGGTGCTGGTGTTGAGATGGAGATCTCTAGGAGATTTTTGCTGTTTGATATTATGTGGAGCTGGGAGGTCTCTTGTGGACCAGTGTCCTGAAGTTGGCTCTCCCACCTCAGAGGCATAGCACTGACTCCTGGCTGCAGCACCAAGAGCCTTTCATCCACACAGCTCAGAAAAAAAGGGAGAAAAAGTAGAAAGAAAGAAAGAAAGAAGGGAGGGAGGGAGAAAGGAAGGAAGGAGGGAAGGAAGGAAGAAAAGAAAGAAAGAAGATAAAGTAAAATAAAGGTAAAATGTAATTAAGTTATTAAAATAAAATAATAATTATTAAGAGAAAAAATTAAAAAAAAGGACAGATAGAACCCTACGACAAATGGTGGAAGCAAAGCTATACAGATAAAATCTCACACAGAAGCATACACATACACACTCACAAATAGAGGAAAAGGGCAAAAAATCATAAATCTTGCTCTCAAAGTCCACCTCCTTAATTTGGGATGATTCATTGTCTATTCATGTATTCCACAGCTGCAGGGTACATCAAGTTGATTGTGGAGCTTTAATGCGCTGCTTCTGAGGCTGCTGGGACAGAATTCGCTTTCTCTTCTTTGTTCTCACAGCTCCCAGGGGCTCCGCTTTGGATTTGGCCCCGCCTCTGCTTGTAGGTAGCTGGAGGACATTTGTTCTTCACTCAGACAGGACGGGGTTAAAGGAGCCGCTGATTCGGTGACTCTGCCTCACTCAGGCCGGAGGTGGGGGGGGGGCGGGGCACGGAGTGCGGGTTGAGCCTGCGGCGGCAGAGGCCGGCGTGACGTTGCACCAGCCTGAGGCGCACTGTGCGTTCTCCCGGGGGAGTTGTCCCTGGATCCCGGGACCCTGGCAGTGGCGGGCTGCACAGGCTCCCGGGAGGGGAGGTGTGGATAGTGACCTGTGCTCGCACACAGGCTTCCTGGTGGCGGCAGCAGCAGCCTTAGCATCTCATGCCTGTCTCTGGGGTCTGCCCTTTTAGCCGCGGCTTGCGCCCATCTCTGGAGCTCCTTTACGCAGCGTTCTTAATCCCCTCTCCTCGCGCACCAGGAAACAAAGAGGGAAGAAAAAGTCTCTTGCCTCTTCGGCAGGTCCAGACTTTTCCCCGGACTCCCTCCCGGCCAGCCGTGGCGCACTAACCCCCTGCAGGCTGTGTTCACGCTGCCAGTCCTCTCCCTGCCTCCTACCGAAGCCGGAGCCTCAGCTCCCAGCCCCGCCCGCCCCGGCGGGTGAGCAGACAAGCCTCTCGGACTGGTGAGTGCCGATCAGCCCTGATTCTCTGTGAGGGAATCTCGCCGCTTTGCCCCCCGCACCCCTGTTGCTGTGCTCTCCTCCGTGGCTCCGAAGCTTCCCCCCTCCGCCACCCGCAGTCTCTGCCCGTGAAGGGGCTTCCTAGTGTATGGAAACGTTTCCTCCTTCACAGCTCCCTCCCACTGGTGCAGGTCCCGTCCCTATCCTTTTGTCTCTGTTTATTCTTTTTTCTTTTGCCCTACCCAGGTACGTGGGGGGTTTCTTACCTTTTGGGAGGTCTGAGGTCTTCTGCCAGCGTTCAGTAGGTGTTCTGTAGGAGTTGTTTCACGTGTAGATGTATTTCTGGTGTATCTGTGGGGAGGAAGGTGATATCCGTGTCTTACTCTTCCGCCATCTTCCCGGAAGCCGGAACAATGTATTTTTATTTTAATTTATTCTAATGTTGCTACACTGCAGGTTGTATACTTATGTGGATACTTATGTAAATCTGACAGCATCAATGTCTTCAAATAATTTAAATAAATTAGTGTTTAATAGATTTATAACACATTATTTTACACAAGGATTCTTGGGAATTCTTAGTTTTGAAGAATAATACCCCTAGTCATTTCACATCACATCATTTGGTGTATTTTTTGTTGTTGTTGTTACTACTTGGGAAACTCAATAAAGTGCTTCTTAAGAACTAAAAATGTTATGGTTTACGATACATATTTGATTAGAACAGAAATATACAAATCCACATAAAACACTTAAATCAGTAGAACTAAAATGAAATGTGATTAACTATATTTTCAAACACACTGATGACCAAAAGAGGATATGACAATCATACAAGACAACGTGGGCCCTATGAAAGAGAGAGCCAAGGAAGATTAGCAGGATAATCCTTCAGTGGTCATGAAGTTCTAAGAAAGTTGTGGTCAGGCCAAAGGGGAATCTGTCAGAGGAGTCCTTTATCTCATGGGACTTACCCTAGGATCCTCCACATTGATTCAATGACTACTTAAAATGGGTTGGTGTGAACAATGTGGTAGAATCAGAGTGTAACAGCTAAGGTCATCCGTCAATGATGGTCCCTTAAATAGGAGATCTGAAAGGTGTATTTTCATGGCCACCACCACAAGTCATGTGGATTGGAGTATATATGTGATGTTTGCTTTTCAACTTAAATGGACACATTGGCATCTTTAAGTTAACTCACAGGAAGAGCACACGTTGGCCATGCACTCTTCAGTAATCTGGTTCCTCTTATATGTATCAATACTAATTAATTAATCTGGTTTTATAAATGTCATTTGAACTTGTTAAATGTGAGTGTGCTTTTAAAAGATCCATCCTATCTGTACTGACAAAATATATTATCTGGGTGTGAAAAGCTAAGAAATAGATCATAGATGATGATTTATCAATTTACTAAGATTATTTTTACTATCCTGTGAGGCCTCCTGGAATAGATACTGATGACCTTTTCCCGTACAGACCTTGGCTTGATATTGGCCAAATGTAAGGATTGTTTGCTTTTCTTCTTAGAATTTTTATACCCCAGAAATCAACCATAGAATCATTATATTAACTTTAGAAAAAGCCAAATATGTCATTGATCCTGGTCTCCTAGTTGTAGAGGAAAGACATAGTTTTGCTTATTCAAAATACAAAAGGCAAAATGCTTATTCAAAATAGTATGAATTACAGACAGAAATGTCATTAAAACTCCTAATTCATTTCTCCTGCTCTAATACTCTTTCCATACAGATCTTATGGAAATTCCTTTATCATTCTTATTATCTTTCTCAGTTTGTGAGTTTTGAATACTGTTAGCTCATAATTCTTAAACTTTCATTCTTCATTGATGAATTCATTTAACAAGCTTTTCAATAAGCAGTTATTTGTTACATAGGCTTTCACTGCCCAATATGGCAGCCACTAGCCACATGAGCAATTATGCTCTTGAAATATGGATAGTCCAAATTAAGATGTGCTCTACATGTAAAATGTTAAACATGAAGGCTTAACACCCAAAAAATGTAAAATATCTCACAAAAAATTTTATGTTTATTGCTCAACTGATAATATTTTTGATATAGTGGATTAAGCAAAATGTATTATTAAAATCAGTTCACTTGCTTTATGTTTAAAGTGACTACTGGAAAAGTTTTAAATATATATGTGTGTCATACTTTTATTAGACAGAGCTGTTATAGAATATTGTAGTTGGACACCTCTTCATCAATTCAATGAATATTTTTTACATTCCTGCAAGTTTGTTTCTTTAACATCTTTATTGGAATATAATTGCTTTACAATGGTGTGTTATTTTCTGCTTTATAACAAAGTGAATCAGTTAAACATACATATCCGCATATCTCTTTCCTCTTGCGTCTCCCTCCCACCCTCCATATCCCACCCCTCTAGGTGGTCATAAAGCGCTGAGCTTATCTCCCTGTGCTATGTGACTGCTTCGCACTAGCTACCTATTTTACATTTGGTAGTGTATATATATCCATGCCACTCTCTCACTTTGTCCCAGCTTACACTTCCCCCTCTGCATATCCTCAAGTACATTCTATAGTAGGTTGGCATCTTTATTCCAGTCTTGCCCCTAAGTTCTTCATGACAATTTTTTGTTTGTTTGTTTTTTAGATTCCGTATATATGTGTTAGCATACGGTATTTGTTTTTCTCTTTCTGACTTACTTCACTGTGTATGACAGACTCTAAGTCCGTCCACCTCACTACAAATAGCTCAATTTCGTTTCTTTTTATGGCTGAGTAATATTCCATTGTATATATGTGCCACATCTTCTTTATCCATTCATCTGTTGATGGACACTAAGGTTGCTTCCATATCCTGGCTATTGTAAATAGAGCTGCAATGAACATTGTGGCACATGATTCTTTGTGAATTATGATTTGCTCAGGGTATATGCCCAGTAGTGGGATTGCTGGGGCATATGGTAGTTCTGTTTTTAGTTTTTGAAGGACCCTCCGTACTGTTCTCCATAGTGGCTGCATCAATTTATATTCTCATCAACAAGGCAAGAGGGTTCCCTTTTCTCCACACCCTCTTCCACACCCTTTTCTCCAGCATTTATTGTTTGTAGATATTATGATGATGGCCATTCTGACCGATGTGAGATGATATCTCATTGTAGTTTTGATTTGCATTTCTCTAATGATTAGTGATGTTGAGCATCCTTTCATGTGTTTGTTGGCCATCTGTACATCTTCTTTGGAGAAATGTCTATTTAGGTCTTCTGCCCATGTTTGGATAGGGTGGTTTGGTTTTTTGATACTGAGCTGCATGAGCTGCTTGTAAATATGGAGATTAATCCTTTGTCAGTTGCTTCATTTGCAAATATTTTCTCCTATTCTTAGGGCTGTCTTTTCATCTTGTTTATGGTTTCCTTTGCTGTGCAGAAGCTTTTAAGTTTCATTAGGTCCCATTAGTTTATTTTGTTTTTATTTCCATTTCGCTAGGAGGTGGGTCAAAAAGGATCTTGCTGTGATTCATGTCATAGAGTGTTCTGCCTATGTTTTTCTCTAAGAGTTTGATAGTTTCTGGCCTTACATTTAGGTCTTTAATCCATTTTGAGTTTATTTTTATGTATGGTGTTAGGGAATGTTCTAATTTCATTCTTTTACATGTAGCTGTCCAGTTTTCCAAGCACCACTTATTGAAGAGGCTGTCTATTCTCCATTATATATTGTTGCCTCCTTTATCAAAGATAAGGTGACCATATGTGTGTGGGTTTATCTCTGTGCTTTCTACCCTGTTCCATTGATCTATATTTCTGTTTTTGTGCCAGTACCATACTTTTTTTTTTTTTACAATGGTGTGTTATTTTCTGCTTTATAACAAAGTGAATCAGTTAAACATATACAAATATCCACATATCTCTTCCCTCTTGTATCTCCCTCCCTCCCACCCTCCATATCCCACCCCTCTAGGTGGTCACAAAGCAGCAAACGGATCTCCCTGTGCTATGCAGCTGCTTCCCACTAGCTATCTATTTTATGTTTGGTAGTGTATATATGTCTATGCCACTCTATCACTTTGTCACAGCTTACCCTTCCCCCTCCCCATAACCTCAAGTCCATTCTCTAGTAGGTCTTTGTCTTTATTCCAGTCTTGCCCCTAGGTTTTTCATGACAATTTTTTGTTTGTTTGTTTTTTAGATTCCATATATATGTGTTAGCATACGGTATTTGTTTTTCTCATTCTGACTTACTTCACTCTGTATGACAGACTCTAGGTCCATCCACCTCACTACAAATGACTCAATTTCATTTCTTTTTATGGCTGAGTAATATTCCATTGTATGCATGTGCCACACCTTCTTTATCCATTAATCTGTTGATGGACACTTAGTTTGCTTCCATTTCTTGGATATTGTAAATAGAGCTGCAATGAACATTGTGGTATGTGACTCTTTTTGAATTATGGTTTTCTCAGCGTATATGCCCAGTACTGGGATTGCTGGGTCATATGGTAGTTCTATTTTTAGTTTTTGAAGGAACCTCCATACTGTTCTCCATAGTGGCTGTATCAATTTACATTCCCACCAACAGTGCAAGGGTGTTCCCTTTTTACCACACCCTCTCCAGCATTTTTTTTTTTTTTTTTTTTTTTTTGCGGTATACAGGCCTCTCACATTGTGGCTTCTCCCACTGAGGAGCAAAGGCTGCAGATGTGCAGGTTCAGCGGCCATGGCTCACGGGCCCAGCCGCTCCACGGCATGTGTGATCCTCCCGGACCGGGGCATGAACCTGTGTCCCCTGCATCGGCAGGAGGACTCTCAACCACTGCGCCACCAGGGAAGCCCTACAGCATTTATTGTTTCTAGATTTTTTGATAATGACCATTTTGACTGCTGTGAGATGATATCTCATTGTAGTTTTGATTTGCATTTCTCTAATGATTAATGATATTGAGCATTCTTTCATGTGTTTGTTGGCAGTCTGTATATCTTCTTTGGAGAAATGTCTATTTAGGTCTGCCCATTTTTGGATTGGGTTGTTTGTTTTTATGTTATTGAGCTGCATGAGCTGCTTGTAAATTTTGTAGATTGATCCTTTTTCAGTTGCCTCATTTGCAAATATTTTCTCCTATTCATTGGGCTGTCTTTTTGTCTTGTTTATGGTTTCCTTTGCTGTGCAAAAGCTTTTAAGTTTCATTAGGTCCCATTAGTTTATTTTTGTTTTTATTTCCATTTCTCTAGGAAGTGGGTCAAAAATGATCTTGCTGTGATTTATGTCATAGAGTGTTCTGCCTATGTTTTCCTATAAGAGTTTGATAGTTTCTCAGCTTACATTTAGGTCTTTAATCCATTTTGAGTTTATTTTTGTGTATGGTATTAGGGAGTGTTCTAATTTCATACTTTTACATGTACCTGTCCAGTTTTTCCAGCACCATTTATTGGAGAGGTTGTCTTTTCTCCAATGTATATTCTTGCCTCCTTTATCAAAGATAAGGTGACCATATGTGCATGGGTTTATATCTGGGCTTTCTATCCTGCTCCATTCATATATATTTCTGTTATTGTGCCAGTACCATACTGTCTTGATTACTGTAGCTTTGTAGTACAGTGTGAAGTCCGGAAGCCGGATCCCTCCAGCTCCGTTTTTCTTTCTCAAGATTACGTTGGCTGTTCGGGGTCTTTTGTGTTTCCATACAAATTGTGAAATTTTTTGTTCTAGTTTTGTGAAAAATGCCAGTGGTAGTTTGATAGGGATTGCATTGAATCTGTAGATTGCTTTGGGTAGTAGAGTCATTTTCACAATGTTGATTTTTCCAATCCAAGAACATGGTATTTCTCTCCATCTGTTTGTATCATCTTTAATTTCTTTCCTCATTGTCTTACAATTTCCGGCATACCGGTCTTTTGTCTCCTTCAGAAGGTTTATTCCTAGATATTTTATTCTTTTTGTTGCAGTGGTAAATGGGAGTGTTTTCTTAATTTCACTTTCAGATTTTTCATCATTAGTGTATTGGAATGTAAGAGATTTCTGTGCATTAATTTTGTATCCTGCTACTTTACCAAATTCATTGATTGGCTCTAGTAGTTTTCTGGTAGTATCTTTAGGCATCTCTATGTATAGTATCATGTGATCTGCAAACAGTGACACCTTTACTTCTTTTCCGATTTGGATTCTTTTATTTCTGTTCCTTCTCTGATTGCCATGGCTAAAACTTCCAAAACTATGTTGCATGATAGTGGGGAGAGTGGGCTACCTTGTCTTGTTCTTGATCTTAGTGGAAATGGTTTCAGTTTTTCAACATTGAGGATGATGTTGGCTGTGGGTTTGTCATATATGGCCTTTGTTATGTTGAGGAAATTCCCTCTATGCCTACATTCTGGAGTGTTTTTATCATAAATCGGTGTTGAATTTTTTCAAAAGTTTTTCTGCATCTATTGAGATGATCATATGGTTTTTCTCCTTCAATTTGTTA
Organism: Aethalodelphis obliquidens; assembly: GCF_003676395.1. NCBI lineage: Eukaryota > Metazoa > Chordata > Mammalia > Artiodactyla > Delphinidae > Aethalodelphis > Aethalodelphis obliquidens. The sequence goes on from NW_020838008.1 coordinate 4,484,138, forward strand.
ATATGGTGTATCACATTGATAGATTTGCGTATATTGAAGAATCCTTGCATTCTTGGGATAAACCCCACTTGATCATGGTGTATGACCCTTTTAATGTGCTGTTGGATTCTGTTTGCTAGTATTTTGTTGAGGGTTTTTGCATCTATGTTCATCAGTGATATTGGCCTGTAGTTATCTTTACCTGTGACATCTTTGTCTGGTTTTGGTATCAGGGTGATGGTGGCCTCATAGAATGAGTTTGGGAGTTTTCCTCCCTCTGCTATATTTTAGAAGAGTTTGCGATGGATAGGTGTTAGCTCTTCTCTAAAAGTTTGATAGAATTCGCTTGTGAAGCCATCTGTTCCCGGGCTTTTGTTTGTTGGAAGATTTTTAATCACAGTTTCAATTTCAGTGCTTGTGACTGGTCTGTTCATATTTTCTATTTCTTCCTAGTTTAGTCTCGGAAGGTTGTGTATTTTTAAGAATTTGTCCATTTCTTCCAGTTTTTATTGGCATACAGTTGCTTTTAGTAATCTCTCATAATCTTTTGTATTTCTGCAGTTGTTACCTCCCCTTTTTCATTTCTAATTCTATTGATTTGAGTCTTCTCCCTTTTTTTCTTGATGAGTCTGGCTAATGGTATATCAATTTTGTTTATCTTCTCAAAGAACCAGCTTTTAGTTTTATTGATCCTTCCTATCATTTCCTTCATTTCTTTTTCATTTATTTCTGATGTGATCTTTATGATTTCTTTCCTTCTGGTAACTTTGGCGTTTTTTTGTTCTTCTTTCTCTAATTGCTTTAGGTGTAAGCTTAGGTTTTTTATTTGAGATGTTTCCTGTTTCTTAAGGCAGGATTTTATTGCTATAAACTTCCCTCTTACAACTGCTTTTGCTGTATCCCATAGGTTTGGGTCGTCGTGTTTTCTTTGTCATTTGTTTCTAGGTATTTTTTGATTTTCTTTTTGATTTCTTCAGTGATCACTTGGTTATTAGGTAGTGTATTGTATAGCTTCCATGTGTTTGTGTTTTGTACAGATATTTTCCGGTAATTGATATCCAGTCTCATAGCGTTGTGGTCAGAAAAGATAATAGATACAATTTCAATTTTCTTAAATTTACCAATGCTTGATTTCTTACCCAAGATATGATCTATTCTGGAGAATGTTCCATGAGCCCTTGAGAAAAATGTGTATTCTGTTGTTTTTGGATGGAATGTCCTATAAATATCAGTTAAGTCCATCTTGTTTAATGTATCATTTAAAGCTTGTGTTTATTTATGTATTTTCATTTTGGATGATCTGTCCATTGGTGAAAGTGGGGTATTAAAGTCCCGTACTACGATTGTGTTACTGTCGATTTTCCCTTTTATGGCTGTTAGCATTTGCCTTGTGTATTGAGGTGCTCCTATGTTGGGTGCGTAAATATTTACAATTGTTATATCTTCTTCTTGGATTGATCCCTTGATTATTATGTAGGGTCCTTCTTTGTCTCTTGTAATAGTCTTTGTTTTAAAGTCTATTTTGTCTGAAAAGAGAATTGCTACTCCAGCTTTCTTTTGGTTTCCATTTGCATGGAATATCTTTTTTCCATCCCCTCACTTTCAGTCTGTATGTGCCCCTAGGTCTGTCATGGGTCTCTTGTAGACAGCGAATATATGGGTCTTGTTTTTGCATCCATTCAGCCTGTCTTTGTCTTTTGGTTGGAGCATTTAATTCATTTACATTTAAGTAATTATTGATATGTTTGTTCCTATTACCATTTTCTTAATTGTTTTGGGTTTGTTATTGTAGGTCTTTTCCTTCACCTGTGTTTTCTGCCTAGAGAAGTCCCTTTAGCATTTTTTGTAAAGCTGGTTTGGTGGTGCTGAATTCTCTTAGCTTTTGCTTGTCTGTAAAGGTTTTAATTTCTCTGTCAAATCTGAATGGGATCCGTCCTGGTTAGAGTAATCTTGGTTGTAGGTTTTCCCCCTTCATCACTTTAAATATGTCCTGCCACTCCCTTCTGGCTTGCAGAGTTTCTGCTGAAAGATCAGCTGTTAACCTTATGGGAATTCCCTTGTCTGTTATTTGTTGTTCTTCCCTTGCTGCTTTTAATATGTTTTCTTTGTATGTAATTTTTGATAGTTTGATTATTATGTGTCTTGGCATGTTGCTCCTTGGATTTATCCTGTATGGGACTCTCTGTGCTTCCTGGACTTGATTAACTATTTCCTTTCCCATATTAGGGAAGTTTTCAAACATAATCTCTTCAAATATTTTCTCAGTCCGTTTCTTTTTCTCTTCTTCTGGGACCCCTATAACTCGAATGCTGGTGGCTTTAGTGTTGGCTCAGAGGTCTCTGAGACTGTCCCCAATTGTTTTCATTCTTTTTTTTTTATTCTGCTCTGCAGTAGTTATTTCCACTATTTTATCTTCCATGTCACGTATCCATTCTTCTGCCTCAGTTATTCTGCTATTGATCCCTTCTAGAGAGTTTTTAATTTCATTTATTGTGTTGTTCATCATTGTTTGTTTGTCCTTTAGTTCTTCTAGGTCCTTTTTATACATTTCTTCTATTTTCTCCATTCTCTTTCCAAGATTTTGGATCATCTTTACTATGATTATTCTGAATTCTTTTTCAGGTAGACTGCCTTTTTCCTCTTCATTTGTTAGATGTGGTGGGTTTTTACCTTGCTCCTTCATCTGCTGTGTTTCTCTGTCTTCTCCTTTTCTTATCTTACTGTGTTTGGGGTCTCCTTTTCGCAGGCTGTGGGTTCATAGTTCCCATTGTTTTTGGTTTCTGTCCCCAGTGGCTAAGATTGTTTCAATGGGTTGTGTAGGCTTCCTGGTGAAGGGGACTAGTGCCTGTGTTCTGCTGGATGAGCCTGGATCTTGCCTTTCTGGTGGGCAGGTCACGTCTGGTGGTGTGTTCTGGGGTGTCTGTGGCCTTATTATGATTTTAGGCAGCCTCTCTGCTAATGGGTGGGGTTGTGTTCCTGTCTTGCTAGTTGTTTGGCATAGGGTGTCCAGCACTGTAGCTTGATGGTCGATGAGTGGAGCTGGTTCTTGGTGTTGAGATGGAGATCTCTGAGAGATTTTCTCCATTTGATATTACGTGGAGCTGGGAGGCCTCTGGTGGGCCTATGTCCTTAAGTTGTCTCTCCCACCTCAGAGGCACAGCCCTGACCCCTGCCTGGAGCACCAAGAGCCTGTCATCCGCACAGGTCAGAATAAAAGGGAGACAAAAAAGAAATAAAAAAATAAGATAAAGTAAAGTAAATAAAAGTTATTAAAATAAAAAATAATTATTAAAAAAATTTAATAATAAAAAAGAGAAAGAAAGAACGAGAGAAGGAAGAGAGCAACCAAACCAAAAAACAAATCCACCAATGATAACATGTGCTAAAAACTATACTAAAATTTAAAAAAAAATGGGGGGGGTGGACAGACAGAACTCTAGGACAAATGGTAATAGCAAAGCTATACAGGGAAAACTACACAGACAAGTATACACATACACACTCAGAAAAAGAGAAAAAGTGTAAAATATATACATATCGTTGCTTCCAAAGTCCACCTCCTCAATTTGGGATGATTCGTTGTCTATTCAGGTATTCCACAGATGCAGGGTACGTGAAGTTGATTTTGGAGATTTAATCCACTGCTCCTGAGGCTGCTGGGAGAGATTTCCCTTTCTCTTCTTTGTTTCCACAGCTCCCAGGGTTCAGCTTTGGATGTGGGCCTGCCGGAGCAGCTGATTCGGGGGCTCTGGCTCACTCAGGCCGGGGGTGGGTGGGGGGAGGGGTACAGCTGCGGGGAGAGCCTGCAGCGGTAGCGGCTGGCGTGACGTTGCACCAGCCTGAGGCACGCCGTGCGTTCTCCCGGGGAAGTTGTCCCTGGATCATGGGACCCTGGCAGTGGCAGCCTGCACAGGCTCCCGGGAGGGGAGGTGTGGAGAGTGACCTGTGCTTGCACACAGGCTTCTTGGTGGCTGCAGCAGCAGC
>NW_020838008.1:4488200-4565875 GCF_003676395.1 Aethalodelphis obliquidens
AGTGACCTGTGCTTGCACACAGGCTTCTTGGTGGCTGCAGCAGCAGCCTTAGCGTCTCATGCCTGTCTCTGGGGTCCACGCTGATAGCCGAGGCTGGCGCCCGTCTCTGGAGCTCCTTTAAGCGGTGCTCTCAATCCCGTCTCCTCGCGCACCAGGAAACAAAGAGACAAGAAAAGTTTCTTGCCTCTTAGGCAGCTCCAGACTTTGTCCCGGACTCCCTCCCGGCTAGCTGTGGTGCACTAGCCCCCTTCAGGCTGTGTTCACGCCGCCAGTCCTCTCCCCGTGCTCTGACCGAAGCCAGAGCCTCAGCTCCCAGCCCTACCTGCCCCGGCTGGTGAGCAGACAAGCCTCTCGGGCTGGTGAGTGCCAGTCGGCACCGATCCTCTGTGCGGGAATCTCTCCGCTTTGCCCTCCACACCCCTGTTGCTGTGCTCTCCTCCGCTGCTCCGACGCTTCCCCCCTCCGCCACCCGCAGTCTCGGCCCGCGAAGGGACTTCCTAGTGTGTGGAAACGTTTCCTCCTTCACAGCTCCCTCCCACTGGTCCAGGTCCCGTCCCTAGCCTTTTGTCTCTGTTTATTCTTTTCTCTTTTGCCCTACCCAGGTACGTGGGGAGTTTCTTGCCTTTTGGCAGGTCTGAGGTCTTCTGCCAGCATTCAGTAGGTGTTCTGTAGGAGTTGTTTCACGTGTAGATGTATTTCTGGTGTATCTGTGGGTAAGAAGGTGATCTCCGCCTCTTACTCTTCTGCCATTTTGAAGCTCCTCCGTCCTACAAGTTTTTAAACATTGTTCATACACAAAATGTCTTCTCTTGTCTAAGGTGGTATATATTTTAAGTGAGGTGATTTAGGATATTCTAAAATAGGAAAAAATTACTTGCATTGACATTAATTATACTTAGTTTAGTTAAGTTTGGAACCTGAAGGCATGCTATCATCCCACTTGAAGTCAAAGTTATCTGGGGAATAAGATCAGGTTTATATAACAGTATTGAACTTCTTTTTTGAGCAAGGTGGGTCAGCTAAGTTTACAAAAGCCTGACCTTTTATTTGTTAATTAAAAACGGTTTCATTGTTTTTCTGATACCAACTCAAGCCACAAGTGCTCTTTAGATTATCATCTTGTTTGTACTTGCTGTGTAACTTGTTCTCATTCTTTCCTTTCTTTCCAGCTGATGTGTCCTTCTAAAAGAGACATCACTTTTAGGAAGAAGAACTAGGGCTGAAGTCAGCACAACTAAGTTTTCCAAATGGAGGAGATAATAGAAACTGTTCCTGTACTATCCTTTTATCATCTGAATGCTTCCCTAACTTTTTTTGTGATTAAGTGTATGAAATCCTAAGCATACAGTTATGCTTGGGAGGACATTAAACTAACCTTTAAGGACAGTAAAACAAAGAAATTGCCTGATGTAGAAATTCATAATAAACTATAAGTTGTTGATATTAAGTGCCCTGCAAAGGGAGAAAATGTTGAGGGAAAATGAAGATATAATGCAATTTTCTCCATAAAGTTAGAGAATAGCCTATTAAATTTTGAAACTAAATTAAAGAAATTGCCACTTCTGGAGGAAAGGACCCTATGCAGCAGCTCTTCTTATCTTTTTGAATGTATGACAACAAGCTTATAAATAACCAGCAGATGACATGAAAAAGTACTTATTTGTTTCTTACAGAAACGGCTTCAGAAGAAGAATCCGGAAACTTTATGCTCATAAATATGATAAATTGGAAGACAAAATAACCTTGACCAAAATAAATGAATGTTAAACAAGTGACAAAATTCCCTTCTTGGCTACTTAGTGAATGGATATTTGCAGAGGTCACCTTTGTGACACTGAAGAGACAATTTTATTTTTGTAACAATGGGTTAATTGAATTTATCTCTGTTATATGAGCTTTATAACTCATGTAGCTCACTGACAGAGAAAACCAAAAGTCATAAGTCTCTTTCGTTTTTGTTTTTGAAACCCAAAAGTCATAAGTCTCTTAAGAGAAGTTCCATGGCTGTTCTATTTATTAGGTACTTTAAGTGGTTAGAAATACTTCTTCGTGAGAGTTTTACATTCTGCAATTTTCAAAAATACAGGAAAAAAAGAATGGAAAGGTGTGCTGCTAGTTTTGTGATCATAGTGATATAAATCATATCAAGTTTTCTTTTTCCTTTCTCCTTGTTATTCAGTATTACTTGTGGGCTTATGCTAGAAGCTTGTCTTGCAAATGTCAAAACAGAATAGTTCATTCACTGCACATATGTTACTGAAGCTCTGTCTTTAAGTCTACAAAAATTAATATAGTCTCTTCTTGTCCTACCAACACTGCTGAGAATGACCTAAACATTCGAATGAATCACTATCATCAGGGATGGTGCCACCTAGTGCATGGAGTTTGGATTGAAGAAGGTACTATTTCTTCCACAAATGGTGATGGAGGAAGTGGACACTGATATGTGAAAAAAAAAAAAAAAAAGAAAAGAAAAGAAAGGAAAAGGAAAACAAATCTAGACACAGGCAAAAATTAACTCAAAATGGATCATAGATCTAAACTTAAAATGCAAAACTATAGAACTCCTAGGAGATAACATAGGAGAAAACCTAGATAACTGGATATAATGATGCGTTTTTACATACAATACCAAGGACATGATCCATGAAAAAAAATTTGATAAACTGATCTTCATTAAAATTAAAAATTTCTGCTCTGCAAAAGACAATATAGAGAGAAATTGAAGACAAGACACAGACTGGGAGAATATACTTGCAAAAGACACATCTGATAAAGAACTGTTGTACAAAATATACAAAGAACACTTAACACTCAACAGTAAGAAAACAAACAACCTGATTTTAAAATGGGCCAAAGACCTAAACAGACATCTCACCAAAGAAGATAGAAAGGTGGCAAATACATACATGAAAAGATATTCCACAACATATGTCATCGGGGAAACGAAAATGAAAACAATGAGATACCACTGCAGACCTATTGGGATGGCCCAAAACTGGAATACTGACAACATCAGATACTAGTGAGGATGTGAAGCAACAGAAGCCCTCATTCATTGCTGATGGGAATGCAGAATGATACAGCCACTTTGGAAGACAGTTCAGCAGTTTCTTATAAAACTAAACATACTCTTTCCATATAATCCAGCAATCATTCTCCTTGGTATTTACCCAAAGGAGTTAGAAAATTAAGCTGCACAAGTATATTAATAGCAGCTTCATTCATAATTGCCAAAATTTGGAAGCAACCAAGGTGCCCTTTAGTAAATAAATAAATAAACTCGTGCCTCCAGACAATGGAATATTATTCAGCACTAAAAAGAAATCAGCTATTAAGTCATGAAGCAAAGAATATTAAATGCATATTACTAAGAAGAAGCCAATCAAAAAGGCTACATACTATATGATTTCAACTATATGAAATTCTGGAAAAGGTAAAAATATGGAGACAATAAAAGTTCAGTGGTTGCCAAGGCTAAGAGGAAGCTGGGACAGATGAAAAGGAAAATCACAGAGGATTTTTAGGGCAATTAACATGCTCTGTATAATATTATAATAATGGATATATGTCATTATATATTTGTCCAAACACATGGAATGTACAACACCAAGAGTGAACCCTAAGGTAAACTATGGACTTTGGGTGATTGTGATGTGTCAGTGTAGATTTATCATTGGTTTAAAAAAAAAATACCACTCTAGTGAATGATGCCGATACTAGGGGAGATTATGCATGTGTGGGGACATAGAGTGTATGGGAAATCTCTGTACCTCCCTTTCACTTTTGTTGTAAACCCAAATCTGCTCTATAACTGTAGTCTTTAAAATTAATAATAAAAATAAATTAGTAGATAAATAAAATGCAAAGAAGATTCCATTAAAAGCTTAAAGCCCAATTCTGGAAGTTAACCCATTCTCTAATATCTAGCTCATTACAGAAACTAATAATAAAGATACAGAACCTCTCACTGTTCAACTTTTCTCAAGTTCCAGAAAAATTTTGAGGAGTAGGGGTAAGGGTAATGTTGAGAGAATCATAAATAAATGTCAGCTAAAGAGGCATAATTAACAAAAAGGGACCTTGCTGCAGATTAGTGTGGCCCTCTTTTGTGAACAAAATAGAAACTCTTTTTTTCTTACTCATTAAGGGAAATTGAGCTTTACCAAATTCCTGGCTAGGAGGGAGGCAGGGAAATCAAGAGTTTATTATTTCTCCAATATCAGGGGTTGACTTCTCCAAAGAAAAGATTGGTTTCTCCAAAAGGAACCCTGTTTCGGAAGTGCTGGCTGTAGCTTGCCTAGGTTTTGAGTTTGCTTGGAATATATTGCTCTACTGTTAGGATTAAGGTAGTGAAGTGAGATGAGAAGTGGGGTGAGAAGACCAATTATGTGCCACCTCTGGCACATGAATATTGAAAATGACATTTGGCTACTCTAGTCAATATGATCAATACAATAGTTTACCCACATAATTGGTAAAATAGCTTTTGTGCCTTACCCTTCCAACAATCTGAGATCTAACCAATAAGTTAAGGGGAACTTTTAGGAAATTTGCTTATTTGTAAATTGGGGCCTGCCTGTAATCCTAATGTGGAGATGCATAGTGCTGGTATTGACATAGCTGAGGTGTGGACCCTAGTGTCAAACTTAAAGTCTCAGCACTGCCACTTCAGGATTTGTAAACTTGCTGAGTTTATATAACATTAGTTTGTTCATCTGAAAATTGGTCATAAGAATAGTACACAATCCAATGAATTACCGTGAGAACTAAATCAGGTAAGAAGATACTAATTATGTAAGTCCTTCTATAAAAAGCAATTTTCCTGAAAGGAAAAGACTGTCTACTTTTATTATTATTTGTATTGTCTACAGCTGTATTCTGCATACAGAGATTTTCAATGAACATTTGTTTGCTCTTAGTTACTCTTTAATCCATATATCCACAAAGGCAGTCACAGTGGTCAAAACATTACTCTGACTTTGAGGAATCTATTTATGAGGCAACAGGTAGCATGGGCTTCTTCGTAGAAATGAAAATACCTTGAATTAAATTACCTGGCAACAACAGGAAGCCCACTAATGATGAGTTTAATATGGCCATAGTATCAATATGAGATTTTAAATTGAAGCATTGAATCTTGCATTTGTTATCAAGTGGGGTAGCGATGTAAATAATACATAGTTAAATTTTATAACGATACCTCCCTGATAGAAGACAGCCCCAATCAGATGCTTGTTACATGCCAAATTTTCAAAATAGTTTACGTAAAAAGAGGGCATACAATTTTTTTGTTTTGTTTTGTTTTGTTTTTTTAAGTTCCAATTACCTGCCAGACTTCAAAAATGCAGTAAGCCTTTTCATGGAATCTGCAAGCAATTTCCTTCTGCTGAGTTCTCCCACACATCATTTTGTAAAGCACTTAATGTGAAACAAAGTCAGAATTCTTTTAATAATGCTTTAAAAAAAATGGAAAGAACCTGGAAAACGTTTAGGTAGGTTTTATATTTTTTTTTCTTGTATGCTTAGAGATGAGGTGACCATATTTTCCTCTTGCCTTTCTAGGTACCAAGAACTATGTCCCCACCACCTGAAAGAATGAGAATTTTCTTTCCATGTTCCTCGCTGAAGTGCAAAGAGTTTTATTGAAGTGATTCCAGGGATAAATCATAATCTTAAGCTTTTTTTTAAAGGTAATCAATTTGAATGTGTTACCCTAGAAAAAGGTATCTGTCAATGGATATAATCCACAGCCTACCTATCCTTGTGAGGCCATGAGGATGAAATGCCTAGAAGTCTATCTTGGTAATATGTGGCACACTTTTACAGATCCACTTTAACTGTTTTAGCTTAGAGAAATTTCAGCACTACTCCATCTTGAAAGAAAAGATATGATAAAACCTCACACTTCAGACTGCTTTCTTCCCATAAGATTTGATGATATGCCACAAATATGACCTGGTTTTGCTTCACAGAGTTATTGAGCTTTAAGTATCAAATACTATATTCCCATATTACATATGGAGAAGAACCATAAAGTTAATAAACTCTCCTAAGGGGACATAGTAAGCTGACGGAGAAACTTAAAACTGAACTCAGATGAGACCAGACATTCTGATTTCTCCTTTGCATCATAAAAATGCCTTAATGTATATTTAAGAATTCTGCTTTAAATACTTGGCATTGTTGATCCCTTTGCTTTTTTGTAAACAAAAAGAAAAAGAAGCACAGTATTCCAAGAAATCAAGTACAATATTGTATGCATGTTTCACCATTCCACTTTGTAAGCTCTACTTACTTAGACTTTCAATTATGAGAGCTGAGTTCCCTTAGCTACAAATACCTCTCATTTCATAGTGCTTTTAGTGTGAGGGTGTGTGTATGGATGGAAGAGAAATATTTCAATTGAACACAACTGTTATAGTTTTGTTTGAATTATAGCAGCATTAATATCTCATAATTATTTTAATAAACTTTTGAAATCTATGAAAATCACCCTATGTAAGGGAATTTACATTAAATGAGCTTATTTATGTTAATATACCAAACAATCACAATTCTGGGGCGAAAGAGAAAATAAAAAATTTCAGTGTGTTTAACATTTAAAACATTTATTACATGCTACTTTTTGTGTATATAGCATACTCAATTCACATTCTGTTAAAGTAGATTTTTTCTTCATGATCTTGGTCAAATTCTATGTATACGAAATATTTCTGATTCCTAATTCTGGAAAGAAGGACAGCGTAAGAAAAGTAGCCCAACCTCTGTGACTTACAGAGGGTCTTGGAATTATTTTTGTAGGCAGGGACTGTGATTGGTTTCTTCAGTCCAAAGGACAATGGATCATTTAGCTCCCAAAGCCTTTTTAGAGACTAACTGGTTCAGAGAAACTCAAGACTAAGGGTTGCTAATGTATTTCTATTAGTTTTGATATTTTAAAAGTATTTCCTTGTTTGTATAACAATGTGGAAAAAATAGTCCCCATATTGTATTTCATTACCTTAAGTTTTAAATATCTATATTTTAAAATATTATTCTGCACACAAACATAAATTTTCTGGAACAGAACAGATAATTATTTACTGATAGCAAATATTGCTCCAGTTCCACATGCATCAACTTCTTCCTTCTAGAACAATGTAATGAGACCCAGATGAGCTGTCACTGAACCTGCAAAGGAGATTGTATCATAGGCAAGGAACTCCAGGCATATAAATTTGTGTGGTTATACAAGGAAGGGGCAGGGACAGTTGTCCCTTCTCCCTTCCTGTATTCAGTATGCAACTTTCAAAGACAAGGGATGAAATACAATTACTAAATTAAGGACATTAAAACCAGTATTTATCTTATTATTTCTAGATTCATCTTCTTTCTTGCTTTCTCCTTCTCTCTCTCTCTTTCTTTAATTTTGGAAGGTATTTTTGGTAAAATACTCAGATATTTTTGATACGTATCTTTTATATAAGTAAATATGTGTTTACTGTAACTTATATGTTCCAGTATGCAAATTCAATTATATAGCTAAAGATATGAATTAGAGTTCCTAAACATGAAGATAATAAGTTTCAAAACCAACCTGAGGTGCTATAAAGTACCATCAAGGATAGGTTCACAAACCCACAGAAAATATTCATATTATTCTTACCTATCGTTACCACAAAGTATGGAGTCCTAGATTAGAGGACTAATGCACTAATGTACAAGCCTTATGCACTAATATTTGTATCCTGGGGAAAATTTAGCCTTCTTTTGTGATTTTGATTTAGATCAGAGTTTTCCTGTCTAATCATAACTCTCCCCAGGTTTTCATTTCATTCCCTACAATTACCCTCACAACTTCTCCTGTAATAATAATTCTCTAAAGTAATCCATGAACTGTTCAAAGTACACTCTCAATTCTTAGGCTCTTAAAATAGAAACCAGTTTATTTGGGGTTACAGCAGTCAAACAGGGCAACATAGTTACCTCCTCACTATATCTTTCTAAAGTAGGATATCTTTAACCAACCAAACAGCGTGGGACTATGGGTTCTACGAAGCAGAAAGCAGCAGATGTGAAGGCATATGCTCTTTGCCAGACACATCCTGGATTTCTGGACTTATCAAGTCAGCAATTGCTCTCTCAGTGAAAGCAGAAAAAGCCTGACCCCTAAGTCTTCCATGGTCTAGAGATGTTCTCTGCAGCAGATCTATCAGCTGATTTGGCACTTTAAATGTGTACTTGTAACTATTAGAAGTTGAAGAAGTTCAGCAATTGGTCAACTCCCAGCATGATATGAATACATGAATAGATTAGCAATGACAATTGGGAAGTTTCTTTCTTATTCTTTATGAGAAATTGTCTTTTGTAGATTGTTTCAGTTAGGAGTCTATCAAAGAAGCAGAACCACCGTGAGTGATATGAAATATGGGAGTTATTGGACCATAAACAGTTCATGAAAGGTGCTTGCCTCTACATATAGTGATAGACTTGAAATACCTATAAGTTATAAGGTACAATAATCAGGAAAACAAAGATGAGCGTGAGGCAGCAGAAAGTCATAACAAACTGGTACCCAAAGGACAAACTGAAACTACCTTCGATCTCAATGACACGGGTGACCTGTAGAAAACCTGGAGACCTTACCATAGAGCTTAACAGGTATGTGGCCCAGCATTGAGGAAACCTGTAGGAAGTAAAGGAAGCTGCATAGCTGGCAGCTGCCTCACCAGATAAAGTGAGTCAGTAGCTCAGTGACAATTTGCACAAGTTACAGTGGTGTCTGGTGTCCTAAACTAACCTTCAGTATGTAATGGTTGATGCTTCACTTCTACCTTTGAAATTCATAGAAAGTTTTCCTTTGGAGTTTGTTACAATGACATAAGGAATTTAATCTCTCATTTAGAGAGTTATATTTTTAGCTGTATAAGGATGGTTACATCAAGCTAGGCAGAATCAACATTTTATTGATGTCTCTATTTGGAAGTTAAATCTAGATAAAAGATATTTGCATAGATGTCAATTTGACAAAGTTGGACTCTGGTTGTTTTATACTGAGTCAGCCTAGGTAAGCCAAAACTTTTCTTAAAATCCCCTTCTCTTTATGGTCTTAGGTTATTGCTGGCCAAAAGAAAAACTTACATGGGTTTCAAAGGTGGAAGTGAAGGATCAACCATAGACCTTGCATTTGGTTCTCATTATAATTTCAAACTTTGGCCTTGCAGCTAAAAGAGATAAGAGTTTGTTGTTGCTGTTGTTTTAAGAACAGTCATAGGAGATTCCTGCTCATTTACCTCGATCTGGGAAGTGAAAGCCTTGAGCTGACCATTTTCTTTCCCCGAGTACTTCAACACATTTTCTTTTTCTTTCTTTTTTTTTTACTAAAATGGTCTTTGGCAGCAAATACTTGGTCACTCAGAGATTTTTCTTCTGTAGGCACTTAATTAATGGTATCTGTGGGTTACAATTTAAATAATTCTTGTCTTGGTGGGCCATAAACTCTCAGTTTCCTCTTTATCAGTGGCAACAGGGTTACCGATACCTTTAAATCTAATCAGATCAAAAAGCAGTTTCAGATAACCCAGAATTAATTCACATAACCCATCCATAAATTTTCTTTCCCCTGGAACAACTTTGCCTACTAATTTCTGTACCAGTTAAGATTTGATCAGGGGAGCACAACCGCTAGAATGGTGTGCAGTAAGTGATTTATTATCAAAGTTAGACTTTACACAGGTGTGGGAATCAGTGAAGAATGCTATTCTCTGTGTGTCTGGTTGTGGGCCTGAAATCACTGAAGGTCTGTGGGGCCAGAGCTCAGCAAACAAACCTGGACAGAAAGCATGAAGGAGAGCAAAGACAGAATAAAACCCACAAAGACTTACAAAGACTCATGTCTGTCTCTCCCCAGCTCCAACCACAACAACACAGGTGATCTGCAAAAAACTTGAAGGCTTTGCCACAGAACTGCAGTCAAGCCTGGACCATGACTCAAAGAAGCTGCAAGAAAGAATCCAGGTAGGAGCTGAATTTTGCCTTCCTTCCTTTTTTCCTTTCTATTCCCATTGTCTTTTCTCTTGAGAACTGCTCTTAGAGGATTGCATAGACAGCAGAGAGTCTAAGCCCTTAAGCTATCTTCTCTTCACTGAAGTTGTCTGTTTCAAATCCAAATTCAAATAGCCCATCTGCCTTTTCAAAACATCTTTTAGGAAAACAAGACCTTGAATTGGTTTGGATGGTTGTGATTTTGAGATTCTAGTATTTACATACTGAAATGCCAAAGGAATATAAGCTAAAACACGCTTGTAGAGAAATGCCATCTCTTCTTGCCAATGTAACAAAAATAATAATAATAATTTTACCTTTTTCATTATTTACAGAGCACAGGTATTAGCTTGAAAAAAGAAGGGGCTTCTAAGATGTTTAAATAAACTAATAAAGTTCATTTTCATAGGATTTGAAGTAATTTGATGATCTGCAAGGGTCCTGAAAGTTAAGTTGTTAAAACTTCATTACAAGGGGTCTGGGCACAAGCTGAATGCTAGAATTATCATCGAGTGGAATTGCAGACATGATGTAAAATATAATAAATTACTATGATTAAAGTCACATTTGAAGGATTCATCTACTAAAAGGGAAAAATAAATCAAGAAATTAGCAATGCAGTTCAATTTAATAGGATCAATTAGTAAATTAAACAACTGAGGTATTAATTTAACACTGGACTTATGAATATATAGCATTGCGTGAGAATTTACAGAAGTCCTGGAGATAGTTCTTGTCCTCATCTTGCTCCAATCCACATAGGAAGTAATAGCCTGGATATAGCAATAAAGTATACTTTGTAATGTATTCCTTTCTTGAACATCCCACTTTGTTTGCTAGCTGGATGATTCCCTGGTCTGCCTTTGAATTGATGCAATTTTCACTGAAGAGAAGATATCTCTTTTATGCTAGGTCAAAACAAAGTCTTAGTTTTGTTTGCTCTTTGCAATAAAGAAGTGAGGAATCAACTGTGTGAAACACCACAGACTTGAGATTGTATTTTTAAAAAAAGATTTTCCTTTTTTCTTAAAGAGATGGAAGGACCTCAAGATAAAAAGAAGTGGTTTCTGTATAAATAGTTGTGTCTCAGAGCAGCATAGTAAGACTTGGCCTCTTCGATCTCAGCACTAACAAAGTGACACCACTGGCCTTTGATGATTTGTGACAGTCATTGCATTTCAATTGTCTGCAACAAGCACTACCCTCCAGCATCCTCCTCTTGAACATGAAAAGCCATTTATCAGCTCTGCCTGATGAGGCCTGAGATGACTCAAAGCTTCAGCTGGCTTGTAGACCTCTTTGTGCTTGGACCTGTTGCCAGCGCTTATACTGAGCAAATTTTCAGCACAGTTTAGTGTTAGGTACACACTCTCATTCTTTGCACAATTTAGATGATAATTTTTAGTGTGCTTATGTTTATGTATATATGAACCAAACCAATGTTGAATGCAAACTGCTAGCTTAACAAGTTATGTAGGGCACATGTATTTCCTAAGCATGGCACAATAAAGCAGCAGTGGGAAACTGAGAAAGAAAGAAAACTGCACTGTGTTAAAACATAAGGATGGTGTCAGAGATTAGAGGCCCAAAGACTCACGTAAGTGGTAGACACTGCTTTTGTGTGTGCTTGGAGAATAGCCGGTGGTATCCTTCAGATGTTTACTATTTGTGCTGCTTGGAGTTGATTTATGTTTACATGTTACTTCAGTGTGGTTATAATTATTTTTTTTTTTTTGAGCAGAGAAGTGAAAAAACTCCTAATAAAATCAAAGAAATCAATTTAGCAAGTTTTTTTTAGAGTATACACTATTTTTCCAACATTGTGATAGATTCTTAAGGAGAATATAAACACAGCCTACATGTAAGAAACCTCCTGGTCTTTAAAGAGCCTGCAAACTTGGTAGATGATCAAGGTTAATAAACATCAAAGTGCAGATTTAAAAATAATCAAGGACCAAATAATGTGGTTCTAAGAAGATATATGCTTTTCTCAGGAGAGGTTT
This sequence comes from Aethalodelphis obliquidens, assembly GCF_003676395.1. NCBI lineage: Eukaryota > Metazoa > Chordata > Mammalia > Artiodactyla > Delphinidae > Aethalodelphis > Aethalodelphis obliquidens. Next base: position 4,500,230 of record NW_020838008.1, read on the forward strand.
CCATTAGGACAAGGGCCTTGAAGCTTATACAGACTCTGTAGCTGTGAGGAGGCCAGATTAAGGATGACTGAGATCTATGTGTTAAATTCCCTTTTGGAGTTGTCCTACCACAGGTGTCAAGAGTGAACACGAGCAGAGGAAGAGGCAGGCAGGAGAGTGTTGCAGCAATAGGACAGAACACGATATCAAGGTGTAGGTCTCTTTCATTGCTATGGCTTTCAGTTTTTATGGTGCCTCCCACTTTGGGCCCACATCCTCTTAGGCCACCGGTCTGCTCCCCACAGTCATGGGACCAATTCCTGGAAGTTGTCCTTCTATCAGTGTAATTCCTCAGGAGGCCTCCCCCAGACCTCCTTCCCTTCCCCAGTAGGGAACTACTAATGACCCTTTTCATTCCCTCTTCTCTGTCCTCTCCCCGATAACTCTAAATAGAGGATTTTCCCCCTAGCACTCAGGTGACAATAAATATTTACTGAATAATGTGTTTAAAGGAATCAGGAGTCTCAGCTATTCTGGTTAGTTTTTACTCTGTTTTCTTCCCCTTGTGGGTCCACTGTGCCCTAGGCTTGAATTTTTTACTTTAGATTAGAATTCAGAATGCTGGTTAGAAAAAAGGATAAAGTGAGGAAGTAGAGGACACCAAAGTTAGAGTCTTTGATGCCTTGAAGATTCCCTAGAGCTCTGGGTCTCAGATTATGACAAAACCTCTTCTATCTACAAAACCCCATTTGACAGAACACAAGGCTAGATTAGATGCTCTTGGTGTCTCAGTTAGATGCCCTTAACCGGACTGGCGCATCCACCTCCAGTTACTACGAATGTCAGCGGCCAAGAATCCACAACTGCAACTTCCCTTGAACTGTCCATGGTAGCTCAGAAATGCCTGAAAATCTTCGGCGTCCTCCCCAGAGGAGGTCTGCAACCAATAACTAACTCACAGAGAGGGCAAACGCTGCCCCTGTTGCCTCAAAGAGGAAAAAGTCTGCACTGCCATTCGTGCTCCAGGCTTCTCTGCAAGATCAGGATGAGGCTAGACTTCAGGTGGACCTGTGATTCCCAAATTTTAGTGTGTACCAGAATCACCTAGAGGACTTGTTAAAATACAGATTACTGGACCCCACACACAGAGTTTCTGATTCAGTAGATCTGGACCTGAGAATCTGCATTTTAACAGGTTCTCACCTGATGCGGACGCTAGTGATCTCGGGACCACATTTTGAAAACCACTGAGCTGGACCCACATCTTTCCCTACATCTTTCCCTTACTCTTATCTGCTTCACTTTCTTTTTTGTTTTCTCCTGAGAGCACCCTCCCAAGGATCCATTAGCATAGGAGTCCCCATCTCAGGTGCTACTTCCAAGGAACCTGACCTAAAATAATAGTCCATCCTGAATTAGACCTACAGGACTTTTAAAAATGTCCTTTTGCATATGTATGTACGCATACATGATGGAAAGCTGGATCTCGAACTGGAAAAACATGTGCCACCTAAATTTATTGAGGGCTACATGGGCTCTTTGTACACATGAAGTCACTTTAACAATAATAACCAAGGTTTCCCTAGCTTAATAGTTCCTCCTAGAATTGCTTCTGTGACTCTTTCTCAGTAGGCATCAGCACCAGTGCACTGAAGCATCCGTAGTTGCTAAGGGACATGAAGCTTAAGGAACAGTATGGGAAGAAGAGATAGGAGCGAAAGCCTCTCTCCCATTCGTGTTAACACTGTTAGAAGAATCGCAAAGCACTGTTATAGATGATTCCATATTTCACAGAGCTTATTGAAACTGTTCTTGCAGAAATGAATGTCAGCCTCCCTCTTCCTCAAACCTGGAAATCAGTCAGTGCAGGAACATAGAAAAGTCATCACAGGCTTCTCAAAATCCTTCTTCCCTCTCACAACTAAACCTTCCTTCCTGGGTCATGCTTATTTGACTCTCTTCTTTTAATCTCAAGTTGAGTTTTCCCAGGAGTCCTTCATTGCTCATGTAAATGTATTTCTTAAGGACTAACTCTTATGATTTCTCTAAGTCCCCCTGAGACTCAGGTGGGGAAACAGTAAATAAATTTTGTTTGTAACAGACATTGGACTTCAAAACTTTATGTCTGTAAAGTATTGACTTAAGCTGATGTGCTGTATTAAAAAAGTCTTGATATGAAATACTGAGAAGGTAGAATTTATTATGTTAAATATATATGTGCATATGTATACACATACATGTATGGTATATATACCTCCCACAAGACCAGAACTATTTTTCCATCAACCTCCTGGTTATCCATACCATATTTATTTAGAGACTGCAACATGAGTTTCCAAGCCCCAAAGCCAGCTCACTATTTCTTTTTCCTTTCTATATGACTACCTCAAGTCTCTGTATACACTCCAAGAGTTCAGTGGCTGAGACAGCAAATCTCTTACTCCTCACATATCAGTGACTCTTACAGATTATTGCCCTACATTAAGGAGAGGCACAAGGCAGCAGAAACATGTCCTGGGTTCATATGGAGTATTGAGGAATCACTGAAATCTTACAGAGGAGGGTATAAATCCCCATACATTGGTGTGTTTTATTAGTTTGTTACTGTCGTTTACTTCACTTTTTGCAACTTACTATAAACTCGCCTCATGACAATCATTTGGGTACCAAAACATGGCATCAGCTAAACTCCAAATTAATTCACATATATTTGGTTGCAGAACTTTCCGAGTTGCAAACCACTTTCCCTGGGGGGAGAAAAGCAGTCTCTCATTCCGCTCCAAGAAATTCACTGAAGTCAACAAGGTATGCTTGCTACCAGACAAAAGGGGCCTCAGGATTGATGTAACGATATAATTCAGACTTGATTACATACAATTTTGTTTCCACCATCTTTAAGCCTTAGCCAGGATTGGAAGATGCAGGCATTCTGTGACATTTGAAGTCTCTAATAAGGTAACAAATAGACTACCCCACCTGAGCAACCTGCTACATAAAGAAGAACAATGACATTTAGCAGTTTTTATGTCTTCACCACCTTCAGGATTCCTTTCCTCACTGTTTAAAAGTAATTTGTGGTCACATAATCCATTTATATGGTGAATATTGTATACTATCACTAGTTGAATATGCACGAACACAGATTAAAAGCCTCCATAATTTAGGATTTGGGGGGAGTGATGTTACAGTGTCATGAATTAATTAGTTCATAAGATAAAAGTAAATATTTGATAAAATATTACATTGACAGATAAATCTTTTTCATAGCTTCACAAAGTCTGTGAAAACCTCAGCGTCTCCCAACAATGTGCATAAACACAACGGTGTGACTTTTATTCCTCACAATCTCAGACTTCTTAGGTGTTACGTACAAATTCAAACCATGCTGCCTTACCTTGTTTTGTCTTTCAGAGGCTGGCTTGAAGGGACCATGACTTGTTTAATTGAATTAAATTCTAAATCCAGTTTTTATATAATCTCCTGATAGATTATGATGTCCTACTCTATGGATTTTACTTGAGAAGAAACAAGAATAAATTATGAACAGTATGAGGGAGTAACTGAAAATAGTTGGTTTGGGATATACTTTGATGTGTTAGTTTATTGGTTCAATGAAAATATATTTGACATTCATCATGACTGTTGATGAGCACAAGTACGGGAAAACATGAATATTCCCTTTTACAGAATGAGATCAAGGAATAAGATCTCTGGGCTGGGCAGGTGGTGGTGAGACATTATTATCCCATGGCACGCAACCAGTGTAGTCTGAATTTCACCAGGGGTGGCAAAAAATATTCCCTAAACTTGGAAACTAATTTTGCTTAATCTTGTTTTGTACGTGTTTCTACTTAAGTACATGGGACAAAGACTCTTCATTACCTCTCTTCTCCAATGGATTTATCTACAAGTGGACTTGGGAAATCTCACAAGTGCATGAAAGGCCTTTCAAACACTTCTCTTAGAGTGTGCAAGTATATAATAAGCAGGATTCTCACTACAAACTTGAAAACACATCTTTTTAGATAGGATTCTGTAAAGATTAGTGAACAATTGTTTGTATCAGGGAGTCTGATGAAGTGCATAAAAGAGGAAAGTTCCGTCTATTTATAATGTTTTCATAGAACCCAGAGCCATGGAGACTTAGCTGTGGGACTTAGCACACAATACCAGGATTCCTATCTTTCTCCCCCTTCTATAGCCACCCATCTTATTGGAGGAAAGGAATGAATGGAGTGAAGAGCATCTGAATTTCACTTTTCTTTTTTGTACTGGTTGGGCACATTGTTATTCTTTCAACAACATTTCAACATTTCAACAACATCATCACCTATGATGATGCTTCTTTACATAATGGATGCAATTCATGTAGAGAAACTTCAATAATATCATATTGAATATGATAGAGTATCAATACTATTTAATTGTATCTATCTTTTATTGTATTTAATTGTATCTATCTTTTAGGCACATAGTTAACAAAATGGAACACAATGAGCGTGTTTGAAGAAAACATTTCCTTTATTTTAATTGTCTAAAACTCTGAACGGCTATTTAAAATGCTAGTTTTCAAGCCATATGTAATGCCAAAAATAACACTGTGAATCTGATGACTTTATATTGCAGCTCATAACTTTGTTATTTCAGGAGATGTTTGAATATTTTCAAGATAACAAATATGTCACCCTTCTGAAAAGACTATTATTTTATAAATAGAAGAATATATTTTATTTAATTTTAAGGATAACTTGTAATTGATGAAAAGAAATATCATTAACCTATATTATTTTTTCCCCTCTCATTGCACTAGTATTTATTTCCTTGGTAAATATAGTTTAGCTATATTTAAAATAGTTTAATAAAGATGATAAATCATATAATGATTTCAAGGATTTTGATTCTGATTTTTTTCAAAGAAAAAATGTAAAGTATTTTAATATATCTACAAACTGTTAAAATAATCTTATTTAACAGTCATGTATTCAATATTGGTCATATTCTAATCATGATACAGGGATAAAATGGTGAAAATTTGTGGTCTCTGCTATCAAGGAGTTTGCAGAAGGGGCATAAGTGTTGTTTCATAATGCTTCAAACTAAAACATTTAAAGGAAGACATATTAGTCAGCCCAGGCTCCCAAAAATAAAATACCATAGACTGGGTGGCTTAACAGAAATTTACTTGCTCACAGTTCTGGAGGCTGGAAAGTCCAAGATCAAAGTTCTGGCTGATTTGGTTTCTGCTGAGGCCTCTCTTCCCAGCTTGCAGACTGCTGGCTGCCTTCTCAGTATGTCCTCACTTAAGCAGAGAGAGAGCAAGATTTTACCTTATGTTTCATTGTTTCGTTCTCTTCTTATAAGGGCACCAGTCCTATTGGATTAAGGCCCCACCTTTTTGACCTCATTCAACCTTTATCACTGCCCTTTTCCCAGAAACAGTAACGGTGGAGGTTAGGGTTTTAACATATGAATTTCAGGGAGTTGCAATTCAGTTCATAGCAGAAGGCTTGACTGAATTACCTTGTTAAAATGAGGCTTCTTTACTTAGTTGTTAGTATTTGGGAAACGAGATTGCCTTAGATGGAAACTTTATCATGGAACCAAATCTAACTTATGTGACTTAATAGTTTCCCCATATTCATTTGCATGAGCTCAATTACATAAATTGAAAAAATTGTACAAGTTATTATATTGCACCATTGGGATATTGCAAAGAGAGTTTAAAATGTTTCTTTATAAATTCAAAAATTTTTAAGCTAGCTGCAAAGAAAGAATTTGTCAGGAAACCATGATTCAAACATTTAGGGTATTTTGAATTAGGAAGAACAATTAAATGTGTTGATTCAAATTCACTCCCTACCATTTTACAACAGAAGAAAGGGAAGCACAGACAGGTTAGGTCATGATCTAATCACACAGTTAGTTTGTGGGAACAATAGAACCAACCCTAGAACCAGAATTCATTTTCTCCTAGTCCAGTGTTTTGACCAGCACATGTCATGAAGCTCTAGCTATATTATGGGTACTTTGTTATGAAATTGATATTTCCTGCTAATCAGCATTTCAAGTACTAACTAAAATATTTGTTCTCAATGTTCTAAAAACCTCAATTCACCTGCTGTTTCAGTGTTTTAGAAATCAAGTAAAATCATTATAATGTTGATTTCATTATTTCCTTTTCATTGAAGCATAGTTGATTGACAATATTGTGCTAGTTTCAGGTGTACAGCAAAGTGGTTCAGTTCTATATATATATATAGTTTTCAGATTAATTTCCGTTACAGGTTATTATAAGATATTGAATATACTTCCTTGTGCTATACAGTAATCCTTGTTGCTTATCTCTTTTATATATTGTAGTTTGTATCTATTAATCCCATATTTTTTAAACATCATTATCAGGGGAATCTACCTTTCTCTTATAAAGGGAGCTATTAGACTTTCTCCTCTCATATGACAAGTGACATTGATATGGTTCATATTTATAGGCTTTGGGAAGTAACAAGATATGCTGCTTCATGCTGTTTTCATCTGTCATGGGAATAGAATGAAGCTTATGCTATATGTAGTCTGTACAGTTGCTGGCACAACCCATTGGGAATTAACTTTCCCCAGTAAAGAATCCACAGTGAAAACTGAGACAGTCTTCTATCATTCAGTGCTTTCTTTCTTGAACAATCTTAGAACTAGATGACAGTCAAATCAATTATTTGGTATTTCTTTAGGGACAGAGGAAAGAGGAAAAGGTAATTATGTTTTGAACTCAAAAACGTTTTAACTTGGTAGCATTCAATTTTTTATTTTTCCTGTCAAATATAAGTGGAAAAAATAGGTGAAATTTCTGATATAAATCAAATATTATACAAACCTGTGGAAATGCAGGCAAAGTATAAGCACCTCTAAGATTTTTTTTTTTAATTTGCTTAAACTTACCAGATACCAGAACAAATGTCCATGGCCCTAAATCAGGGGTTAGTTGGAGCCAATGGCTTGCACTGGCTTGAAGAGTTGATTTTTCTTTTTCTTTTTATATATGTACCACATCTTCTTTATCTATTCCTCTGTCGATGGACATTTAGGTTGTTTCCATGTCCTGGCTATTGTAAATGGTGCTGCAATGAACATTCAGGGTGCATGCACCCTTTCAAATTATGGTTTTCTCCAGATATGATTTTTCTATCTCCTCCTCTCAACTCCTCTCTTCCAGATTGCACTATCACTGATGTCACCTTGGTACCTGAGATTGGTTATATTTATACATTTGCAGTTACTATAAATCAGGATTTTATTATTATTCATATTTTGGGGGGGCTGGTTTAACCAGCACACAACTATCCCCAATCCATAGTACCTGAGGTAGCGCTGTGCATAGTCTGTCTCTATGTGACAGTGGGCTCAGAATTCTGTCACTTGACACAACATGGGTATTAAAGGCATAAAAGAGGAAAGTTCCATCTTATTTATAAAGCTTTCATGGAAACCAGAGCCATGGAGACTTAGCTGTGGGACTTAGCAAACAATACCAGGGTTCCCATCTTTCTCCTCCTTCTATAGCCATCCATGTTATTGGAGTAAAGGAATGAATGAAGGGACTGAAGAGCAGTTGAATTTCACTTTCTTTTTTTTCCTTTAAAGAGGAGCTTTTAAAGGAGTTTCACAAGTCTTATTTATGACTATTGTGTCCATATTAAGAATAACACCCAGTATTTTCAGGTAGCTTTGTCCTCCACAATAATGAACCTAAACTTTTTTCTGTTTAATACCAGAAGAGCCTTGTAGGACAGATATCACTGTTCCTATTCTATATATGATGTATAGAGAGACACATAAAATGTATACACAGCATCAGATTCAGGATTTCTATCTCCATGATCAATGTTTATTTTCCAGTATACCAAAAATGTTGATTCCATATGTTATATGGAATTAAACTATGCTATTCTGGGTATACAAAAAGACTGATCAAAAATCTAATAGCCAGCACTACCCTTCCGGCTTAACAATATCATTGCAGAGTAAAACAAAACACATGAAATGAGAAGGTCTTCCCAAAAAGTCCTCCTGAGAGCAAAATTTATTCTTCCTAAAATTTCATATAAAGTATTGGCACTGTCAAGGTAGGCAGAGCATAGCTGAAATGTTGGATGTGTGTATTTGTGTGTATGTGTATGTGTGTATGTAGGGAGTGACATATGTAGGCATTACTTGGACATGTTAGAAATAGGACTTATAGTTTAATTTTCATTTCTAAATTGATGAAATATTTCATATTTTTATAGTTTAACCTGTTAACTCAAAGACCCTTTGTGTTCTGCCATAAGGCATATAAAGGATATATGCCTCTTATTCTTCTGTTTATACTCAACTGTTATATAATATTTTATAGACTAACCTATGTCACCACAGAATTGCATTCCTTGGGCATCAACCAAAAAATGGCCAGTATTCCTATTTATACTCTCTCTGCTTTTAATCAAAATCAAAGAAGAAAATTCTCATGTCTAAGCAAAAGAAAAAAAAAGATGAATCAAATTAGGTCATCAAAATGTAAGAAAATATAAAAATTTCTCACAGCAAAAATATAATGACTATAGTCTCTTAATAGAGAACAATTCTTGCTACTGTACAGTTATGCAAAACAATTTAAACCAGCTATTATGACCCTGGAAACTCTGAAAATATGAGACACAGTCTTTGAGAAAATAAGAACTTCCAGCATTCAGAAAATTTTTAGCATACCTGACATAGAAAGACATTAAGCTATAAAAATGTACAACATTCCCAAAAACCTATTTGATGATTTACACCACAATTTAAAAGTAGACCATTAATGACTTTGGAGATTCCTTGGCCCTACCTTCACATTTTATGGTTGAGAATACTGAGGCCATGAGTGGCTGAGAGTTGCAAAAGTTAGGTACTAAAGTAGGCTCCATTCTTTCTTAACCCAGGGCCCCTTCTTCATCATCAAATGTGACAAGACTGTCATATTCATGATGTATCTGACATAAGAAATACAGATATATTGATTACTCAGTTGTCACTTAAATCAGATAACGTCTCTAGCTAAGAAAAGATGGGTCAAGTGAGTATACATGTTTTGGAACTACAGTGAAATTCTAGAGACATAGAGGCTTGCCAATCAGAAAATGTGAATTCTGTCTTGGCCTTCCCACTTATAGCTAGGCTCTGTGTCTATTTTCTCCTGGGTAAAAATGTCATTTAAAAACTTGAGAATTGTGAAAATCCAAAACAAAGTTGGATATTACTATTTTGGAAAATTGTTAAGTGCTTTCTAGAAAATGGATTATTGCTGGTTTGATTATTTTAAAATATTAGGTATTGGTGAAATATTAACACCTACAAAGATGCTTGCTAGAGATGGCATTTTTGTAGGTGTTAGGTGTGGGCCTATCTGGTGGTCGCCAGCTTCAGGGCAGAGTATCTCAGGATGCTCATGAAAAGTTAAGTTGCTGTACAAGGTTTTCAAGACATTTCAAATGATAGGCGTTCAGAGAGGTTTCTTCTGAGTTTGAGAAACTTTTCACTAAAAATAGAAAGTCCTGTATTTACTCTCCTTTTAGACAAGCAATGAATTATGATCAAGAAATTAAATATCAGTCCAAATGAGCTGGTAAGGGGAAGAATACCGATAATCACTTTTGGACATTTTGTCCCTGAAAATAGATATCTAAATACCGCATTTGTCCAAATCCTGTATTTAATTACCATTTATAAGATAAATGCTGCTGCTGTTGGTGCTGTTTTAATCAATTCGTGGAAAGGAAATTGTAAAATAAGATGGATAATCTAGGTCCCTAGCTTCAGCTTCTCAGGTGATGGTCCTCAGTCTCCTAGGGAACTGAATAACTCAAATTGGGACTTGGATTTCTTGATCAGAGTGAGGACACATGAAAAAAGGAGAGATTTTCAGGATGGTGGAGGAATAAGAGGTGGAGAACAACTTCCTCCCCACAAATACATCAGAAATACATCTACATGTGGAACAACTCCCACAGAGCACCTACTGAACACTGGCAGAAGACCTCAGACCTCCCAAAAGGCAAGAAACTCCCCACGTACCTGAGTAGGGGAAAAGAAAAAAGAAAAAACAGAGACAAAAGAATACAGATGGGACCTGCACTTTGCGGAGGGAGCTGTGAAGGAAGAAAAGTTTGCACACACTAGGAAGCTTCTTCACTGGTGGAGACAGGCAAGGCAGAGGGGAAGATTCAGAGCCACGGAGGAGAGCACAGCAAGAGGGGTGCAGAGGGCAAAGTGGAGAGATTCCCGCACAGAGGATTGGTGCCAACCAGCACTCACGAGCCCAAGAGGCTTGTATCCTCACCCGCTGGGACAGGTAGGGGCTGGGAGCTGAGGCTTGGACTTCTGAGGTCAAACTGCCAATGTCATTTTTCACAGAACTAGAACAAAAAATTTCACAATTTGCATGGAAACACAAAAGACCCTGAATAGCCAACGCAATCTTGAGAAAGAAAAACGGAGCTGGAGGAATCAGGCTCCCAGACTTCAGACTATACTACAAAGCTACAGTAATCAAGACTGTATGGTACTGGCACATAAACAGAAATATAAATCAATGGAGCAGGAGAGAAATCCCAGAGTTAAACCCACACACATATGGTCACCTTATTTTTGATAAAGGAGGCAAGAATATACAATGGAGAAAAGATAGCATCTTCAATAAGTGGTGCTGGGAAAACTGGACAGCTACATGGAAAAGAATGAAATTAGAACACTCCCTAACACCATACACAAAAATAAAATCAAAACGGATTAAAGACCTAAATGTAGGGCCAGACACTGTAAAACTCTCAGAGGAAAACATAGGGAGAACACTCTATGACATAAATCACAGCAAGATCCTTTTTGACCCCCCTCATGGAGAAATGGAAATAAAAACAAAAATAAAAAAATGGGACCTAATGAAACTTAAAAGCTTTTGCACAGCAAAGGAAAACATAAACAAGACGAAAAGACAACCCTCAGAATGGGAGAAAATATTTGCAAATAAAGCAACTGACAAAGGATTAATCTCCAAAATTCACAAGCAGCTCATGCAGCTCAATATCAAATAAACAAACAACCCAGTCCAAAAATGGGCAGAAGACCTAAATAGACATTTCTCTAAAGAAGATATGCAGATTGTCAACAAACACATGAAAGAATGCTCAACATCATTAATCATTAGAGAAATGCAAATCAAAACTACAATGTGGGCTTCCCTGGTGGCACAGTGGTTGAGAGTCCGCCTGTCGATGCAGGGAACACGGGTTCGGGCCCCGGTCCAGGAAGATCCCACATGCCGCAGAGGTGCTAGGCCCGTGATCCGTGGCCGCTGAGCCTGCGCATCTGGAGCCTGTGCTCCGCAATGGGAGAGGCCACAGCAGTGAGAGGCCTGCGTACCGCAAAAAAAAAAACCAAAAAACAAAACAAAACAAAACAAACTACAATGAGGTATCACCTCACACCAGTTAGAATGGCCATCATCAAAAAATTTAGAAACAATAAATGCTGGAGAGGGTGTGGAGAGATTCGAACCCTCTTGCACTGTTGGTGGGAATGTAAATTGATACAGCCACTATGGAGAACAGTATGAAGGTTCCTTAAAACTAAAAATAGAACTACCATATGACCCAGCAATCCCACTACTGGGCATATACCCTGATAAAACCGTAATCAAAAAAAGTCATGTACCACAATATTCATTGCAGCTCTATTTACAATAGCCAGGACATGGAAGCAATCTATGTGTCCATCGACAGATAAATGGATAAAGAAGATGTGGCACATATATAGAATGGAATATCACTCAGCCATAAAGAGAAATGAAATTGAGTTATTTGTAGTGAGGTGGATGGACCTAGAGTCTGTCATACAGAGAGAACTAAGGCAGAGAAGGTTAAACAAATACCATATGCTAACACATATATATGGAATCTAAAAAACAAAAAAAAGTTTCTGAAGAACCTAGGGGCAGGACAGGAATAAAGACACAGAAGTAGAGAATGGACTTGATGACATGGGGTGGGGGAAGGGTGAGCTGGGATGAAGTGAGAGAGTGGCCTGGACATATATACTCTACCAAATGTAAAGAGATAGCTAGTGGGAAGCAGCCACATAGCACAGGGTGATCAGCTCTGTGCTTTGTGTCCACCTAGAGGGGTGGGATAGGGAGGATGGGAGGGAGACTCAAGAGGGAGGAGATGTGGGGATATATGTTTATGTATAGCTGATTAACTTTGTTATACAGCAGAGAGTAACACACCATTGTAAAGCAATTATACTCCAATAAAGATGTTAAAAAAAAAAAAGCCATCAGTCACCTTAGCAAAAATTTGAGATGTCCTCCAGTAAAGAAACCTTTTCTATTTTGATTAACACTACCTTCTTAAAGCTTTTCTACCATGGAACATTTACATTCTTTCTTTTTTTAACATGCGACTCATTCATATTTCAGAAAATTAGTGAGTCATATTCATTATGATTGACAATATACGTTAAAAAATGTGGCATATAATTTAACAAAACAATTCTGATGTGGTCTGAGTAGCAGCATATTCTCTGCGGCTATTACTTCATGTAAACCTGAATCCATGTTCCTTTTGAAGCAATTTAAGATTATGGTAAATGTGTTGTAAGCATATCGCATCATCAGTCAGAATAAACACATATGTCACTTCCAGTGAAACGATTGCCAAAGCATTTTCTCCCTGTGTTGTTGATGTTCTTAGCATACAGGCTGGACCTAGAATTCCTGTTGGATTTCAACAGGAATGAAGAGATCAAATCTTTCCCATTCTTGATTTTATTCTTGATTTTACTGTCAATGTCTTTGTGCCATCCACATCCTTTATATGTTTTATTTCCTCTACATCCCATATAGGTTTTGATCCCAGGAAATTATGAAAATTTAATTTAAAAAAGGCAAAGACAAAAACTTAAGTCGGCTCACTAGAGCCCTCTCACCAGTTTGATATTCGGTTGTTAACAAAAACACCTTGAGTATAATTATACCACTAGTTTTGAATCCAAACAAAAGTCACCATCTTATCCCAAAGGAGGTAATCGGGATTGCTTTATTCAAAGTAAAATACATCTTTATATTTTTTCTGCAGGTATATCAGCCTCTCTCCTATTTAAAAACTATGTGTTTACTCTTCCTTAGAAAATAAATGTAGATTCTTACTGCACCCTATACTTTTCTAAATTTTTTATAAATCATTACATAAAAATTAAATGCTATTTTTTCTATGATTGGACTCTCTTATCCAACTTGTATTTTCCAGGATTCACCCTTACTGCCTTTTGGCAAAGCGAAACATTTGCTAAGTTTCCTTTTTAATCATTCTTAGGTCCTCCATGATTTCTCAGAGTTTTTCAAGGGTAGCCCTGAAGTCACATTTACAAGTGCTTTGATAATGTAATTCAATGAACTTACACATTTAAATCCCTTTACAACTGTAGCTGGTATTCTTCACGTTGCTATACAGCTTCTTTCCTTTAGAAGGAAGGTAAAGAGAAGTGGGAAGGCAATTAGAAGTGGGTTGTTATTAAATGACTGCAAGAAGAGAACAAATAGATGGACACTTTAAAAGAAAGAAGAAACTCATTAATTTGATTGTTCAGATTTTGACTGGGTCAATTTTAAGCAAAATAGGCATATTTCATACAAACTTTACTAAGGTTTGGAAAAACTCTGCCTACAAGATATCATCCTACTTCACCCAAGGTGCAAGAGTACTAGCAATACATTTAAAGATATTATTTTTAGTCCCTGCCATTTTTTTGATCTAACACATGCACAATAAATACAAGAGTAAGGAGTTATAAGTATCAAAGTTGAAGGGGAGTTATCCCAGTTTGAACAGTATTGGAAACCATTAGAAGACTTATCAATTCATAAATTGCTATGTATAAATCTTTATGTGCCCAAATCATGGCTCATGAGGCTCTTTCAATCATGTGTGGCTCTGATCCTTTCTATCAGGATAAGCAAGTGATGTGATTGGATACAATGGAGGGAGCTGTGATTATGAGAAAGTATTTATATTAATACAAATAAATATGTCAGCACTTTATATGTTAGCATGCTAAAAACAAATCTAAAACATTTATTTGGTAACTTAGGGAGTTATTTAAATTATTCACCAAGCACCAAACAAGAGTCAAGAATTTTTCTGAGAACTGGAGAAACAAATATAAAAGTATTATTATTCCTGCCTCAGACAGTTAAAGAGCCAGTCTTATCTGGGAGTCAGATGTCTAAGCAAGTATGTCATTTTCAAAAAAATAAAGCAAGAACTGACTTTTTTACTAAATAGTTTTTAAGTTAGAAAATGGATATTATAAATTATTATAGTTAAAATGAAAGAATGGGAAAAATTGTTTTCTTTAACAAATTAGGAATTAAACCTTAAGATAAATGAGATGTAAGTGCTACAGCCAGAGAAATTAGTGTTTGCTAATCTTGAATTTTCATTTAAAATCATAGAACTTATGTGATAAATTCTCTTTCCCACTTGATGTTTCTTCAGAAAAATTTTACTCTTGTTGATATCTGTTATAAATTACTTCCTCAAATTTTAAGATATTGAATAAAGTAAATTAATACAATTCCTAATATTGTCTGCATTAGGAAACCAGAAATTTTATAAGAAGTTGGGATTTCTGATTATCTAGGTTGGTATGAAACCAACAATTGACTTGATGGGGAAAGAGACCTTATGCATGGAAGGAAGTGGAGGTGTGTGTAATAGGTATGGGATTCTTTGAAATGTATGAACAACTGAAAGCTTTGAGAGTAGAATTCTAGTACACTATTTTTCAAATTAGCTCTCAAAACACCTAAAGAGTTAATGCTTCAGAGAGAAATAATTTAAACAGTATAGGTTACATTTCTAAGTCCAAAAGAGTTATAATGCTATGGTTAAGGTAAGTGACACAAAATCATCAATACTGTTTTCAAATATTGCTGTTTAAGATTGCTCTACTTCAGAGGATACAATTAACCATAACAAGCAGTAGTGGAAGCAATGTTTTGTTATGTTATAAAAGCAGTAAAGACATATCCTCTCCAAATATGTTTTATTGGGGGCAAATTTGTCATTTTGGAAGTTAGGGTATCAGTGGCTATATTCTTAAAATATGAATCCAGTCGTAGAAATTTTTAGTACCTTATACATGTTTCCTGTTTGAGTTGGTAGCTGGCAAAGGTAGATAAATTTCTATTTATTATGGTATTATTCTTCCTTTGATCATCTCTCAGGTAAATAAAATATACAAGGCCACGATATTTGATGTGGCATTTTTAAAGACTGATAAAACAGACTAGGGAGTATCTTATTCATGAGATGCAGAGTGAATTTAATGTTTTTTTCCTTTTTAATAAAGCTTTCATCATTTTATCAAGATCATTTTAGGATAACAAAAGAATAAACAGGAAGAATGGTAGAGTAACAGGTGAGACCAATTACAAATGAGGAGTTTTTTTGTGTGCGCTGAGAAAACAAAACAAAAAATCAGATCTAAGAATATATAGAGAACTCTTACAAATCAATAAGAGAAGTACAAGCAACCCACTAAAAATGGGCAAGAGCCATGAGTAGGCATTTTCCACAAGAGGACATAGGAATGCTAACAAACATATAGAGGTAATAAGACTCATAATCGATCCACAGAAATGCAAATAAATACCACACTAAAGTACTATTATATATCATTTGATTGACAAAAATAGAAGTCTGACATTACCTCATATTGGAGGTGCTGTATATCCGCGTGATATCTTATTCTTTGCTGCTAGAAATGTAAATTTGTGCAAACATTTTGGAAAGAAATCTGATATTTCTTTCTATTGTTGAACAAGCGTATCCTCTATGACTCAACAATTGTACTTGTACAAATACAGCAGGACAAATACAAGAATGTTCTTAGTGGAATTATTCACAGTAGCAGAAATGTAGAAATCACCTAAATGCCTTTCCTGGGAGACTAGATAAACTGTGGTATATTCATATAAAAAGCAGTCAAAAGAAATGAACTACAGCCAGACTGCAGCATATATACAATATAATAATTCACGGGAAATATAAGCTCCCAAAGAGTAAATATAGCATGAATACATAAATAGATTAAATTATTTTAGAATAGATACAGATTCAGGAAAACAATAAAGAAAGGAAAATGAATGATGAACATGAGATTTAAAATGATACTTGGGGGAAGGTAAAAGATTAGGTTAGGTATGGGATGAGAGGACATATGTTTAGATGTAAATTATTTTTAAGATCCCAACTTTTGTTATGCGGAATAGATTTATGGTTGCCTATTACATTCTTAGAGAAAAAAAATCAAGTAATTACATTTTTTAAAGTAGGCCGTACATTGAATAATGGTGAGGGTGTGTCGTGAACCAAAGATTGATACTAATAAAATTATGTGAAATTGTGATCTTCTATACATACAAATCCACAGTAATGAAAATATATGAGACTGTGCTGAATATATTAGACTAAGCAAATAAATTGACCTGTTAATTATGCCTGATTATTCTCTTTCCTGATATTCCTGTGGGAGGAGCAGAGTTAAGAATCTTAATCTTGGTTAAGAATTATGGTTAATTCATTTCTGGATAATGTAAATTGTTCTGTATTTCACATAGTTAACCATTACCGTCTCTCATTTTGATGGAGGAAAGAAAGAGCAAATTATAATCTCTTTGGTAATAAGGTTACCTAACATTTCTTTGTGGATCATGCTGTAATTCAACAATTTGATGTATAGTGAGAAATGAAGGAATATAAATGGTCTGTAGGATCTTTTTGATCAACTTGGGCACGAGGCTAAAACAAGTATTGATACTACCCTCTCTATATCTATTGTTTATACGACAAAAACTAGTCAGCATTTGTTTAAAGAGATTTAAAAAAAAAATTGTATCCCAGTAAAACAAGTAAAATGCACGTACTAAAACTTTACCATGTGTTATTTTCTTCCAAAAAATCACTGCATTGGGCAAGTGGGTCACTGCTTTCTTAAAATTTGTCAACACAGTCAGCAACTGAGTCTACCACTATGTTACTTTATCACCCCTCTAAGAACACTTGTGTGTTGGCACTCTTTCAGAAAGACTCGCATTCATCTTACTGGCAGTACACTTCTTGGAATAGAAGCTTTACTTTGTCTTCCTGATGTTTGCAAAGCTTTAGAAAACCCAACTGGCAGAGGGCTGAGGCATGTTATACAACATTCAATTTAACAGTGAAATTTTTCACTGATTCTTTATGCTGTGTTACTGGCTTTAGAATAAAATTTCAGCAACAATTTCTTCAGAATTATAGTCTATTAAGAGACATAATTCTTTGGATGTGGAACTATGAATAAATTGGTTAGAATGTTTTAGATGCTATAAAATTTCAAGGTGGCAAAAGCTTACTTTTGTGCTACTTTGTAGTATCACCTACTCTATGTGGCATTGTCACATGAAGATTTCATTATTTTAGATTGTAGATTGTATTATTCATAAATCATAACTCATTGACGAAAACATTCCAAAATCTATTTTTTCTTCACTTATGTGTATGCCAAACCAAAAGCCTGCAAACCCAAAATATTCTAATAAATTTTTTTTAAATTGACGTATAGTTACTTTACAGTGTTGTGTTTGTTTCCACTGTACAGCGAAGTCTAATACATTTTTGATACTGCTTAGGCAAGATCAAATTTTAGTGAGAAAAAAAAGATTTGTAATTTGAGACAAAAGAACACAAAAATTAAAAGAATATATCTAGAGAAACTTAAGGACAATAAGAAGAAGATAGCTATTTAGTAATTCTGTTTAAATGAATTTAAGCCAAAGATAACCAGTGGCCAAGAATGGATAGTTTCTAACTTGAATATTCACTTTGTCTTTAGCTCTCAGTAAGTGATCTCCAATTATCCTTTGGGCAGGTTGCCACATGGCTAAAAGAGCACATTTCCCCTTTATCTGCCTTATAGTTCTGGTGACCGAACAACTAAAGTCTGGGTGAAGATATGCTAGCCAAAGTATTGTGTGAGACACTCTTCTTTTTTTGAGGTTAAAGGACATTTTATTTACTGACAGATTAAAAACCGTAACTCCAGGTAGTACAAAATATACCACTGAACCCAATTACAAAGAGCTGGTGTTAATACACAATGTTTAAGCAATGCTATGTGTGGGACACTTTGAGGTTGCCTTTTTCCCTTCCTCCATCCCACTCTATTTGATGGTTGGGATTTCAGATGACTTTTCAACCACAAAGAGACTTTGGAAATGGAAACCACATAGAGCACAACAACATAGGGCCTGTGATTCTGACACAGTGGAACCACCACATAAGCCCTGGACTGCTCACCTCCGGATTTCTTTCCTACAGGAGAAATCAAGTACTTTATTGTGTAAGTCACGACATCATTTACAACCTTACCCTTCCTGATACATGATCCATAGACAATAACATATGCAGCCCCAGTATAATCAGTATATACCATCTCCATATTCACCGCAGACCTCAAAACTCTATAATCTCATTCAAATTCACTTTCAAAACCATTTCCAACTATATTCTTCCCTTAATTGTATTGTCCAACCTCTGTTTTACTTCCTGTGTATGAATGTCCTTTTTACAGGTTCACCACATGTTGGTTCATTTTATCTTTACTCATTTCCTCTCTCTTTCTCCAGTTTCACTTGCTCAAGCACGGCATCCTTGGGGAACCAACTCCAACCTTTAGGAATCCTTTTTTGATCCTCCAGTTAAGGAAATCTCACTTCTTTATATTCATAACACCTATTTTTTAAAACAAACATTTGTACTTAATTGCGTACTGCCTTAAAACATATCTTACATTGTTTCCTTACCTTTCTATTTAATGTTTGTTTTTGACCTTTTTGTGTGTTCATCTGTAGTTGTCACCCTAACTATGCCTAAATCATCATCTGTGACTATCTACTAGCAAAAATAAACAATTAAAAAAAGACTTTCCTTCCTTTGTTTACTATCTTGGAAAAGGGTAATATTCAGTTCTAGCCTTCCCCCTCTTCACTGCCACATAGCAGGTCAATCCCTAAACCATATTACTTCTACCTTCATTATCTCTCTGAAATCTACACATTTTTTCATATCTGTTTTCACTGCCTTCATTCAGGCCACATCTTTAATTGCTAACTAGCCCAGTCAGCCCTCCTTCCTTCTTTTTTCTCTAAAGTGGCTTTATTAGAATGAGCTTATAAATGTTACCCCCAAGCTTTTTAAAATAATGTATCTAAGCTTTTGCAATATGCTGTTTTTACAACCCAGGTGCAATTGGCGAGTCCCATCAATGGCTGGCTTCAAGCTGACTTCTCCAGTTCCATCTCTTAGTTGATCTTCCCTTCTGTGTTAGCCTGCGAGGGCTTCCACAACAAAATACCACAGAATGGGGGGCTTAAACAACAGAAATGTATTTCCTCATAGTTCTTGAGGCTAAAAGTCCAAGATCGAGGTTTCTTCTGAGACCTTTTCCTTGGCTTCCTGATGGCTGCAATCTTGTGATCATTCGTTTGTACTTATGAGCCCCAATGTTTCTCTGTGTGTCATAATCTCCTCTTCTTATAAGGACACCAGTCAGATTGGACTGGGGTTCATCCTAATAGCTTTGTTTTAACTTAATGACTCTTATCTTCAAATACAGTACATTCTGAGTTACTGGGGTTTAGTCATTCCTTAAACTTTAGTTTAAACATCTGTCTGCGGTTACCCCAAAGTCTCTCTCTCTCCCTTTCTTAGTCTCTCTTTTCTCACCTCCTTCCCACATCCAATTTTTGAAAACTTTGCATAGGTTTCTGCCTCCTTGTTTGTATTCATGCTACTGCCAATTCATCCTTTGTGATTCTGGTTGGAATGTATTCCTCTGGGTAGCATTCTCACAATTTCCCTTCCTGATCTTTTCCCCCTCTTCCTGTGTCTGCCTAAATGATTCACAAGGCCCTCCTAAAGGAACCTTTGATTATCCTCGGGAGAATTGAAACAACTAATAAGTGTCAGAGCCAGACTTCAAGTTCAAGGAGTCTAACTCTGGAGTCTGTAGACTAAGCATTAAATAGAGTTGCATGAATCTAGGGATAATTGTTTATAAGATGACCATTACTGTCAGCGTGATTTTCAAACTCCTTGGCCTGGTATGTGACCCCTATCGATGTGAGCTGGTCCCTAGATGACAGCTGTGGCTCATGTTTTAACTCCCATTCTAAGCATTGCTTTATGTTAGGATTTAAGGAAAAGGGAAATTTGAATCAGGAAAGACGTAAAGCTTTCTATTGGCTGTTTCCTTTTTCTAATGTGCAGCAGAGAACGCAATTTTGAAATTTTATGTGATAGCTTTATGAATCTACTGACTGACAGATGGAGAGACAGTTTAAGGAAACAAGCACTACTTTTGTATAAGAAATAAGATGTGCCAAAGTTGTTTTAAAAAGAATGGAACTTTTTTTTTTTTTCTGACCACATTACCTTGTCTGGTTTCTTCCCTCATCAAAAAAAAAAGTCAGAAATTGTCACAAGGGTATCCACTTATCTCAGGAGGATGGCAAGTGGTAAATCACTGACTGTTGGGTAGTTTCTTCAGCAAAACACTCCAACTGCTCTTTACAGAGATATTTATTCCAACTCTATGTTTAGTTTCTGTTTATTTTGCTGTAGCATGTGTTTTGAATTGGAAAAACTAGAATGGTTACTGAATTTTAAGCAAGTGCCTTCGTTTCAAATACAACATTGTGGTTTAAAAAAACAGTTTAAGTTAAAGGCAGTTTAGATGGTTAAAAGCAATGGAGTCTGGGTTTAAATCCTTGTTCTGTACTTAATGGAGGTGAGATTTTGAGGAAATAATTAACCTAATATTGATCATTTGTAGAATGATGGTAATATTGCCTAAATCATGGGGTTGTGAAAATTAAATAATGTATATTATGTAATTAGCACAGTGCTTGGCACACAGAGGATGCTCGGTTAATGTTATTGCCATTTGTTCATCTCCCTCCTCTGTCCTGTTTTTTTTTTTTTTTTTCCAGTCAGGATCAGGTACTATTTACAGTCTGGGGAGTTTGTGATGAGCAATACAGCCAAGTCTTGCACTAACAGACCTTATAGCTAATACAGAACCTTCTAGTACAGGTTAAGAAGCTGAGCCCTGAATTTAGACAGTCAAGGTTCAAGCCCTGCCTGTACCAGTTAATCAGCTGTGTGACCATGGCAAGGTCACTCAACCTCTCTGTGACTGTGTTCTTGTCTATAATATGAAGATAATATTTAATAGGTTTGCTGTAGTAGTAAATGAAGCAATAAATCTAGTTCTCTTAGAATAGTGCCGGGTACATAAAAGATGTTTAGTGAATTTTTGTTACAATTTGAATTAAACCAGCAACTTTTGAGCTATTCACAGGACTGGATTTTTAAAATCTTACTGCTATGAATCAGAGATAATAAGCAGCTTCTACCTAAAATAAATAATTTCAAGGATACAAGCAAGAGGTTCATCAAGAATGGCTCTCCAGGTCTTTCCTTCCTGTAACAGACATGTTACTCTAGGCCAGAATAAATAAATGAGGTGTGTATGGCTTCTCACACATTGGGCAGTGTTTACATTATGAAACATCTCCATTTTATACCAGTTAGTTAGACAACCTAACTGACATTCTCCAGGGAGCCACTCCTCATAGACTTCAGTTCTATTCATTAGAGGTAATCCTTAGCCAGAGACATCCCCCTAAAGAGACTACAGTGATAGACCTCTTCTTCCTAGGAAATATCATTAGTCTGTTTACCCAGAGGAGGTCTAATTGCCAAGGAGATTAAACTTGGTCACTTCCTGTTATAGACTGAATGTTTAGGATCTCCCTCCCCTCAAATTCATATTGTTGACTCCCCAACTCCCAATGTGATGGTAGCTGGAGATGGGGCATTCAGGAAGTAATTAGGTTAAATTAGGTCATAAAGGTGGGGATCTCATGATGGGATTAGTGGCCTTAGGGAGGGGGACATCTCTCTCCCTCTCTTTCTCTCTTCATGCGCACTCACTGAGGAAAAGCCACAGGAGAGGAGGAGAACACAGAGAGAAGGTGGCCATGTACAAGTCAGAAAGAGAGCTCCCACCAGGGACTGAATCAGCTGGCACACTGATCATAGACTTCCCAGACTTCAGAACCACGAGGAATAAATTTCTGTTCTTTTAGCCACTCAGTCTGTGGTATTTTGTTAAAGCAACATGAGCTAAGACACTTCTCTTTGTTTCTTTCCCCCAAGGTCTCTCCCTGAGAATGAATGAGTAAATGTACCACATGCCAGGTTTTTGAACACCTTCTACTCATCTTTTTTTAAACTATTTTTTTAAATAATGAAGGAAATGCATCTGTTATTGTTTTCTTTTCATGAAATCCCTCAAGAACAGTCTTTTTTTTTTCTTTTGATAGGTAAAAATTCCATGTGGTTCCAACAATCAAAAGAACACGTAATGTCCCACCTCAATCCTTGACACCATCTGCTCGTTCCTAAACACTTTTATTAATTTCTGGTGTTTTCTTATTACACCGTGCTATTTTCACCTAAAAATATCATGGAGATCTTTGCATATAAGTATGAAGAGAAATTCCTCATTCTCTTCCATAGCAGCTAGTCTCCTGTGGCATGGATGTTTTAAAAAATGTTTTGTGAAGTGAGCCTCTGGAAATGACAACTATATCTCTGTAGCACGTTCCTATGCCACTCTGTATTCAATGTTCTCTGTGTTCCCAGGCTCTTTAAAATTTTTTTTCATTGGGCTAATAACATTTAACATGAGATCTATTCTCTTAACACCTTTTTAAGTGCACAATACAGAGTTGTTAATTATATGCACAGTGTTGTACAGATCTCTAGAACTTACTTATCTTGCATAAATGAAGCTTTATAATAGCATTCTCTTCTTTTTTTAGTATAAGGATATTGACATGGAAATAAACAATGAAAATTTCTATAACCATAAATTCATAGTGGCCTGACACCTCGCCGGTCAAGGAAATTTACAACTCAGTATGTGGCATTTTCATGATAATAATGCCTAGAAGACAGTATCATATTTTAACACAAAAGAACTGCACGGTTCCAATGTTCATACACTTAAATAAATATTGATTAGATTGCATAAGCACTAACAAACTTATTCTAAATTTGATATATCCTTTTATTTGGCATAAAATATATATAAATTCCCTTAACCTTGAATAATTGAAAATTTGGTGCCTGGCTATTTGAATAAAGTGGTTAATAGTGCAGGCTTCAAAGTCAGACAGATGTAGATTCTAATCCCAACTCACTTGTGACAAAATAGCTTCGTGATCTTGGTTAAATTTGTATAAACATCAATTGCCCTATAATTTCAGTATACAGAATTTAGATCAGTAGGTTGTGAAGAGGATAACTGAAAAAATGTACATGCATACAGTACTTAATAAACGGTAGCTTTCCTTATCACCACCATCATTATTATACACATCTATTCCGTGATAGATTCTGTACTAGATGTCAGGAAGCAGCATGTATATGACACCATCCTTGCTCTCAGAGCTCATAGTGCAGTGGGAAAGGCATACCAGTAAGCAAAGAATAACTTTAATCTATAACAACTCAATATACCAATAGATTAAATGCTACCTCCAGGGAAGAAGAAAAGTGTTCTGAAAATACATTTTATACAGAAATGATCTTGAAGAGATAAAAGGTTCAAGAAAGTCTCCATTGGAAGAGATTATCATACATTTCAATTTTCACTTGTCAAAGAATTTAGGGAAATATACATTAAAACAATGCAGTTGTTATTTTAATATGGTGGGGCGTGGATTTGGAAGTCTCTTGGATCTGACAGTACCTTTGAGTCTCAGTAATTTCTTCTTGATAATGTAGACGGATATGAGGGTATAGGGAATGGGACAAATGCTCTGACCTTGAGATTTGCTTCTCTTGTTTACTGACAACTATTTTTCCCCAAAGAAGCAAAGTGTGAAGTGGGAGGGAAAACATTGATTCCTATCCCCCCTTTTTTTGTATAATAAATAACAAATGTTAAGTTTGGTTTTGCAACAATCAAAAATCATTGAGAAAACTTTTTTCTTTTTCAAGAGGAGTGAGAAGTGAATGCTTCTTGAAGAGGCTCCATAAATCCACAGGCTTTTTTTTTTTTTCTTTTACTTTGTTGAAGGTGTCAAAATGTCAATAGTAGTATAACCACTGATTACCACTGCTGCCCATGCACCTTGTAAGCCAAAAACTCAAGGTAAGTGAAAAAGACTCTTTTAAAGAGAGCCATTAGTAGCAGAGAGCTGCTTGTGGGTCAACAGCAACCAGGAAAGGAATTTCAAGCCCAAATCTTTTTGGATAGGAGTCAGCTCTGAGTTCTGTATTTTCCTTCATCCAGCAAGTCTCTTGATTACAGTTCTATAATTCTTGCCTAATCGTCTGCCACAATATTTAATTTTTAATCCACAGGTTTATGTCATCAGAAATTTTGTTAGACGGGAACTTTTGTTGGAAATAGTTCATTATAATTCTTATTGCCACTTCATTATCCGGGAACAGTTACTTATTAATTAGGAAGAAGAGTCACTACTCGAAGAAGCATTAAACTTTGTGGCAAGCAGATAGTGTATAGATTTATACCAGGTTCGAAAACACTGGGAACATTCTCCACTTGAAACTGTAAAAAGTCAGTGTCCGAAATACATCTTGGAATATTAAACCCACCAAGTCGCTCTTGGCAAACTAATACAGAAATGAAATGCCTCTTTATCCTTTAGCATCTCACCACCATATTCACTATTCGCGTCTCCTTCAAGCAGGCTCAGCGGTTTAGCTTCAAACTCTTCTTTAACTGCATCGGAAGGAAAGTCGGGGTGTCAGACCCGTTCACTCCGACTCCCTACGCGCGAGTCTGTGAGTAGCTTTGCGCACAAACGCTATTTAGAGGGAGGGTGTTGCGGTCCTCTGGCTCCAACGGGCAGCCTTGATCTTTCCATCATCCCCTAAAACCTACAGTCCCTCTCTGCTTCCTACAGAGTCGGCTCAAACCGAATCCAAAGCCTGTTCATCCCTGAAGTACAGATGAGCACCCAATAGCTATTGGTCCGCAGATTCTGGGCGCAGCAACGCTCACCTTCGAATGCTCTGGATCGATTTTTGAGCGGTGAGTAGCACTGCTAGAGCTCCTATCTACACAACTTTCATCTTTTGCACCGAATCATCCTTTTGATCCATTTTCGAGCCTTAGCAAATCCACATTCGGCGTTTAGGTACTGTCTTCCGGGCAAATTCCATCGCCTTTCAACTTGAAGCTGACTCCCAGAGCCAGTCAAGAGCCCCTGGTTCCAAGAGCTACCTGGATGGAGACCTTGGCCGAGCGTCGCGTCCAGCGCGGGAGCAAAGGAACCTCGCGCTTTCCCAATGCGGCTCAACTTTACGTTTTCTTTCGGCAGGTCCCAAGGTGTAGAGATTCGCGAGGACTGGGAGTGAAAACACCTGCAGCAGTCCACAGCCTGGCCAGTACTTGGGAAGGCAGAGTAACGCTCTGCAGGTGTAGCGACCTCGGAGTGCACAAAGGCGAACCAGGGTTAAAAAAAAAAAAGAGAAAAGTTTACTTTCGGTGAGCAATTACAGCAGCCCAGTCCGGGTATGACAAACTCCCGCGGGTAGGCTCCTTCCTGGGGAGCTGTGAAAGAGCCTGGGGCGCTTCTGACAGCGAAGTCTCTCCGGCGTGGGGCTCCCTAGCTGCGCGTACCCAGGGATCCCTCCCGGCTGTCTCGGGAAGAAAAAGAAGTTGGGACAGGAGCTAGGCAGCGACTCGCGCAGCAACTCTGGGTACAAAACCTTGGAAATGGCTGCTAAAGGGGCTGGGTCTCCAGACTCCTAATCCCTCCCCTTTCTCCAGCTGAGCCGTTCACCTGCTACCGACCAGTTTACAATATAAGCGTAGACCCTAAATTGGCCCAGTTTCAAAGGCTAAGCGTCACGAATCCCAACGAAGTTCCTTCCAGAAAGATCTATGTGAGCTTCAGGAGCTCCTGGGGGAAATGTTACTTGAGGGAGTGGGCAGGAAAGGGGGGGATTAGAAGGGATTGTGTCCAGGAAACGATGTCTAGACTCCTCTATTCGAAGGACCTCGGGGAGTCTCAAGACTCCCTTGCAAACAGAGGCGGCCACTTCCAAGTCCCGTGTTAGAAGGGGCGGGGATGGCCCTGGAGGCTGGAGATGGGGATCGGGTTAATCTTTAGGCCAGCCACCTCGAACAGGGTGCTGGGAGAGTAACTGGCCTCAAGAAAAGAAACAGGGAGCCGAGATGCCAGGGAGGGCAGGGGCCCGGGAGGTGGCCGAACGGACTTGAGAGCTTGCTGGGAGAAACTGCCTGCCTGTAGCCCTCCGTTAACTAGGGAGGAGTGATTGATGCCTCCCTTCATTTGCATCCTTGGAACACCTGCCCCTCCTTGCTTCTCTCTACTTCTCGCTTGCCAGTGGCCTGGGGCCGCGGGCGCGGGGCCGGGCGTGCGTCTGTGGCTGCGCGCGCGCGCGCACGAGGGTCTCTGTGTGCGTGCGTGTAGCCCGCACGCCGAGCTCGGCCGCCGGAACCCAGCCGCTCGCCGCCTGCCCGGCGTCCCACCTCCTCGCAGCCACCTACTCGCAGCGTCCTCACCCAGCACTCGCAGCCTGCCGCCCGCCCAGCCCAGCCCAGCCCAGCCCGGCTACCGCTGCCTCCCCTCAAAGTTTCCTTAGAGCCGGGCTACCCGGAGAGATGGGTTTCTGAAGATGTGCTCTTCTTACAGCACCCTCCGCCGAGTCCCTACCTAATCCGAGCAGAGACTAGATTTTCCAAGTTAAGGGCAGAAAAGGTGGCGGCGGGGCTTTATTATCAAGAGAAAGAGAGAGGAGCGGCCACAACTGTGAATATCCGCTTCTTTCCTGCCAGATGCCGGGGAACTGACTGACGGGCCTGTGGGGTTAAAAAAGAAAATTAAATAGAAAGCCAAGTTGACCGAGGAGGGGCTGGGAGGCTTCCGGATGCCGGGAAGGTTCCCCGGTTCTCCGTCCCCACAGGCGTGAAGATTTGGAGGCACCTCCAGTGCGAGGGCTTTTAAACCGCCAACCCTCTCCTGATCCCTCAGGAAGGAAAAGCCGGCCCAGCTGAGGCGGGGGAGTCAAGGAAAAGGCTCTGGACTTGTGTGCGTCGCGTCCTTGGCTTTGGATTTTAAGAACACGAGAGAGAATTAACCGCGTCGCGAGGTAAGGGGCTGGAAACCCGCCTGAATTGCCAGGAAGAAGAATAACTTAAAGTAGATGCCGGGGCTGGGGTGGGGAGGGTCGAGGCAAGCTGGTATGATCTCTGCCGGCGTCGCCACACGATTGCACAACCCGCGCGAATGGCTCGGGGTGGGCAGGTCTGGGGTCGCCGGTACCCCCGGTGCGCAGGTGGGAGGCAGCCAGGCGAAGGGAGGGTCCTGACTTTTACACTCTGTGGAACCCTTTGGAAATAGGTATCGCGCCGTCTCGTCTGTCCAGGCTGATTTACAGCGTGGATGTGTGTATGTGCGTGTGTGTGTGTGTTTCTGGCGAGTTGTTTTTCCCCCATTGGCACCGCGGACCCACCCCGTCGTTGCCACAGCGCGCTGTGGGCACCGGCGAACGCCGCTAGGACGCGGTGGCAGGTGAGCCTGGCGCAGGTGGGCAGGTGTGTGCGGCGGCGGCGGCCTCCGGCCGGCTGACAGGGCAGCGCGCGAAGCTCCAGCCGCCGCCTGGCTGGCTCCCCGCAGCCGGCGTCGGAGCCCGGGCCCCGCGGGGCTGCTGCGGTTCCCTTCGCCTCCGCTAGAGGCTCCCAGCGGGCGCCGAGGTGCGGGTGGGTGTGGGGGCGCCGGGAGGCGGCGGGGCGAGTGCGGGGAGCGAGCGTGCCCGCGGGGTGGCGGAGTGGGCGCGGCAGGGGGAGGCGAGCCGGCCGGGGCGGGAGACCGGAGCCTGAGTCCCGGCGCGCCTCCTGGCTGCGCGCAGAGCTGCGGGGACGTGGGTCCGAATCCGGGCTGAGCTCCGGAAAGCTGTGCTCCTAGCCGGAGCCACTTCGGGGAGGCGATCCTGGCCCGCGCCCTGAGGGCAGTCCCGGGAGGTCAGTCCTCGTTCTCTACTCTCCTTTCACCCCGGGTTCTCTTTGAATTCTCAGCCAGATACCTAGGATGGGAGGGAGTGGAGGGTGCGGGTATGTGCCGTTTATATCTAAAGGTGCCTTTCAGCCTTCCTCCGTAGCTCCGTGGGAGGTATATTCGAACTATTTCCTAATTTTGCCCGCCTCCCCTAAATATCTGACTGCTTAAAGGGAAGTTTTCTGCAGAGACTGCCGGGTGGCTGGTCTCTGGCCCGGGCTGCTCCGAGGTGAGCAAGGGGACCCGCCGTGCTCTCCTGAGCCGCAGTGGACTGGAGTGCGCGCCTCGAGGGGTGGGGTGTGGTGGAGAAAGGAGTACCACACCCTCTTCTTTTCCTCCCCTTTCCTTTTCACCTGATGGTGAAGTCTCACCATCTAGCATTTTACCGATTTCCTTCCGCAAGAGATTGGCTGTGAGAACAGAGCAAAGCTGCTGATAGACTTGGAGAGAGCGAGAGAGAGAAGGTTGAGGAGGAAGTCAGGGCCAGAACATCAGGAGAGGAAGGAGGGTAAAGTTAAGCTTGTGTGTATGAGGTGAGTTGGGGGTCGGGGGTGCTGGGAAATGGCCTCGAAGTTCAGATTATTCGATGAAATCTGATTAGTTTCACATTTCACACTGTCTTTGACAAAATCCTTGATCAAGCCATTAACAAAAATCATTTCTACTAGCTACTGCCTTGAGCACGGTGAGCGCTGAGTATGTTTGATGATTGTGTCTTAGATAAAAAAAATGTGGGTATTGTGTGTGCTTGGCATGATGACACCATGTCTGTCAGGTAGCTGGCAATATATGTATTTTTCAGTGTGCTGTTTTGTGTTCGTGCATACCATATGTGGTCATTTTACACTCAGCTATGCAATTTCAGAGTCCTCTAAAGGTGGTTCTTAACAAACCCGACCTGTGATGTTAAACCTCTTGAAGAATAATCCTGAAGGAAGACAAAAAATATGATGGAGCATGGAATATTCTAGGAATACTAAATAAAAGCGGAGAACCAGCATTTATGAAATACTGGGCCACTTACTGAAAGAGTGCACAATACTTTTCAAAAATGAGAAGCAGTGGTTAACATTTCAAAGAAGAATGTTCTTTAGCATACTATCATTATCATCCAGTAGTGCGCATTACCTCCAATACAGTTAGAGTGTGAGGCAGGACAGATGAAGCACTTCCTGCTGAAAATGCTTTGTGAGATACTGTCAGGTATTTTATCTTAAGAATTGAAATGAAATGGGTTGCCTATTGATGATAACTGAAGAAGTTTGGTTGCCATCTGTGTAGGGCATCTATTCTTTTTCATTAAGGTAAATATGTAAGTTAATATTATATAAGTGTAATTTAGTGAAAGTGGAACAGGCCAATTTACTCATGTTTTTCATTCCAGAATAACACATAACATGATCTCAAGGAGGATTTATATAAGGTTTGTCATTCACGTATTACATGGGTAGAGCTCTGTGTAGAAGGCAAGAATAAATATCTTGCTGAAATCTCAAAAAAGGATGGTTTATGTTCTTAAGATATACTGTATTAGAAATTTTATTATGTGACAAAATAATAGTTACTCATCTAAATATAGTTATCTGCATGTTCAGACACAAATTATTCATTTGTTGAATTGATTTAACGAAGGCAAATACATAATAAGGGCTCAATTTTCTTTCTGAAAGAAACCTCTGAAACCAGAGGAAGACCTGCTAGCATTAAGAATCTGTGTATGTGATATAAAAAAGATAATGTATTTCTTGACAATTAATTGAATCAACCTAGTGAGACTGGTTTGTAACCTCAAGTTCAGTTTTAGAACTCCATCTCTAAAGATTTCTGTCTCTCTCATAAATGTGATTTTAAAAGAGACCACACATTGAAATGTTCCCGGAATGCTATGGACCTGGAAACTATTTGAGTCCTTTGAAACTTCACGTCAAGAATCAGAAGTGATAGGATGTTGTCACAAATTAATTGGCTTGATGCTTCAGGTAAAAACTGATTATTATCTGGCTCTGGTTGTCATCATGGTTGATTTCATTTGGTCTCTAGATATTCTGTGAAAGGACTCTAGGTGGAAATGTTTTCCTGTAGTACAAGGATAGGAGGTCACTATATGCAGAAAGGTTTGTCAAGTACTGATTCTCCAATTTGGTTGCATTTTTATAAGGCAGGGTCCTAGATTAAAAAAAAAGTCAGTTTTCTGAATTTTCATGACTATTTCCCTATGTGTCATAGCCCTCAACTTCTGGGTACTACATTTATAATTTTGATGAGGAAATATGTCACCAAGCCCCTTTCCTTTACAGTTTAGGGGCTCTTTTGTTGCTAAGAACATTAAGAACTATTTAATCACAAAAGATCATATTTGCTGAAAGAAAATCAGTGGAGCTTAAAAATATGTTTGATAAGGAAATGGAAGGATAGGAGAGACAGGTTAAATACCAGACAAAAGGTTTACTCATCTAACTGCATGTATCTCTTGATTTCTTCTTTCAGCAACCATTTTTGTTATGTTTAAAAAAAATCCTTTTGCTATTATTCCCTCCCTCCCTCCTCCTTCCTTTCGTCCTCCTCTCCCTCCCTCCCGCCTTGCTTTCATTATTTCATCCTCTCTCTCCTTTGGTTAAAATATTTCATTAAGAAAGAAATCCATACCAATTTACAGTTATTTTGCAGTTATCGGTCCATACTTATTTTTTAAATGGGAAGTAGTCTTAAAATATTGATTTCTCCATTTATTTAAATGTTTTTCACCAAAGAAACCCACTAGAATGTGGGGTGATTCTTCAGGGAGTACAAATCATCAGTTGATCATTATCTCTTATGTCTGGTTGCCTGTTGTATCTGGTTGCCACTCCACTGGCTTCTGTTTCTGGGAAGCATACAAGCTTGGAGAGTAGTCACTGGAGGTAGATAGACTGCCTTGAAATATGGTGCATTTGTGCTCTGAGTGACTTACTTCCATGTAGTTAATACTCTCTCCATGTGCATAATAGCCAGCGTAATCAAGTCTGAAGTATTCACATTAAGCAAATAGTTGAGCCACACGTGTCAGTGTATACCTGTTCAGAAATTAGTAATCCAAACAATAAAGTCCTACTGTATAGCACAGGGAACTATATTCAATACCCTGTGATAAACCATAATGGAAAAGAATATAAAAAATAATGTATGCATATATATGTATGTATAACTGAATCACTTTGTTGTACAGCAGAAATTAACACATTGTAAATCAACTATACTCAAAAACAGGAAAAAAAAAGAAATTAGTTATCCATTTCAGGAAAGCCTTAACTCCATCTAAGTCTTTAGTAAATGTAACTATTTTTATTTGTGTCACTCAACAAATACAGTTGCTAAATGGTTCTTAAATGTCCCCAGAGAGAAAATCTAGTGTCCAAAAATCTCCTAAGGGAAACTAATTCAGTGCCACTGGGAGGCAGCATGAATAAGTAGAAGAAGCTCTGGACTTGGCATCAGAAGACTTGAATTCTACTTCTGTCTCTTATGACTAATGGTATTACTTTTGAAAAGCTGTCTTATTTCTCTAAGGCTCAGTGTTGAATTCAGTAAAATGGGGCAAATTTAATATTTGCCCACTCTATTTTTGTGTTTAAAATTTGACTACACGTAAGTTTAAGCTTTGGAATAAGAAAAACAGAACTTTCAGGTGCCAAGTAAATGTCAGACATTGTAACACTTGATATGGGGGTAAATGAAATAGTATCTTTAAAGAATATCTGTAAAACCTCCATAATGAAGCATGGTGAGAAGATTTTTTTTTTCTGGAGGGCAGAAACAAGTGTTATGAAAGTAAAAATTAAATTACTATATACATATGTGAGATGATTTTCTCAAAGTTATCATTAATATGGCACAAAGTGTGTGATGCTTGCTGTGTGACACATAAAAGGATCTGGGTATTTGAGCTGTTTGTAAAGAGTTGTGATGGTAACGAAGAGGAAAAAGGAAAGAAGAGTAAAATACTTTATTTTATTTATTTATTTTGTGGTACGCGGGCCTCTCACTGTTGTGGCCTCTTCCGTTGCGGAGCACAGGGTCCGGACGCACAGGCGTCAGCGGCCATGGCTCCCGGGCCTAGGCGCTCCGCGGTGTGTGGGATCTTCCTGGGCCGGGGCACGATCCGTGTCCCCTGGATCGGCAGGTGGACTCTCAACCACTGCGCCACCAGGGAAGCCCAGTAAAATATATTTGAATAGCAAAGTTTAAATGGAGTCCGTGTTTTTCTGTTTGTTTTTAGCATTCTATATTTCTAAAGTTTTTCTTCTTGTGTATAATTAGTATGACATGAGTAGCGATCGTCTTTGGTTTCATTAGGTCAGTTACCCAATTTCTTGTTTTAAAATAATTAATTAATTTTTATTTTTAGCTGCGTTGGGTCTTTGTTGCTGTGCACGGGCTTTCTCTAGTTGCCGTGAGTGGGGGCTACTCTTTGTTGTGGTGCGCGGGCTTCTCATTGCGGTGACTTCTCTTGTTGCGAAGCACGGGCTCTAGGCACGCGGGCTTCAGTAGTTGTGCCACGTGGGCTCAGTAGTTGTGGCTTACAGGCTTAGTTGCTCTGCGGGATGTGGGATCATCCCAGACCAGGGCTTGAACCCGTGTCCTCTGCATTGGCAGGCGATTTTTAACCACTGTGCCACCAGGGAAGTCCTCAGTTACCCAATTTCTGTGAACACTTTAAAAATATTTAGCTTGTGAAATGTTAATTCAGTGGTTTAATTTGTGAAGCTGGACACAAAACCAAAACAGTATCTTAATTTTTACAATGAAGTTTGTCCAGAAATGCTGGTAGTCCATTTGTCCTATTTTATTTTAGTGATTTAAATGCTAGTTATATTATTTATAAGTTATTTTCATCAGGTGAATTAGTAAGGAAGTAGATTGTAGATATTAAATGACTCATTGATTTGAATGAAAATTTAAAAGCCCCATTGAAATAATTATGTGCCCTTTTGATAAAATATGAGGCCTGCTAGGATTTGAGACCTGAATAAATTTTGTGGCTTTTCTAAATGTATTCACTAGTTATTGTTAAGAAGAGCCCATCTTTCCTGGTCATTAAGGATAAGTCAAATACCATTTCCTTCCTTTGAATTTTAGTGTCATTGTCAATAAAACTGTGAATGTATTTTGCTAATAATATTAGTCTAAATGCACACCTAGGAACCTAGACTTGGAAACAAATTATGTTTTGCAAATATAATAGAACATAATATCAAATTATCTATAAAGAGAGACTTGTTGTCTTTACAAAAGTCATAACCAAATTTTAGTGTAACAGAAGGAAATGCAAAAATCTAAGATTCCCAGCACATTTCAATTTCTAGGTGTAGCACTAGAGAGTTTTTGAAATGGATTCTAAATTGGACTGCATAAGAGGATTTTGTGTCTCATACAATCTCATTCTATTATAATGTAACTATGGTTAGCTGCAAGATATCTATCTAGTAGCCAGCATGACGGGAAATAATTAGCATAAAAACTGTATTGCTCCTGGTGTACCAGGGGAGCCAACAACAGTGCCTTGTCATAAACGTTGATTTTGAAATGTTGGGCTTCATTTGTCAAAGGGAAAGAGCCTTTTTCTTCTTAAACATTTTTTTACTAGACGTTTCTGTAATAAGATATATATGATTTTTATCCTAATATATTAAATAGATTATATATTTTAAGTATATACACATATACTTCATACACTATATTTATACTTTATACTATATTTTATTTATACACTATACTATATATGTAATCTATACTATCAATCTATCTGTATCTATAAATAAAGACTGCTAAAAGCAGTCCTTAGTCCATGGGAAGATATGTCCTTGACTGTCACCCATTGGTTACGCATATGATTATGGATTGCAGATGGTTTCTCTTTAAGATTTGCCTTCAATTTCGTTTGTAGGTAAATGCCAGAACCCTAGCTTTGGTCTCAATTATTTAAATTCATATGAATTAACACTCAGATATTTACTGATGTAAAAGTGATTTTTGGTATGATAGTCAGGATATGATAATGTATGAGAATAGGTCCTTGTTCTTAATAATCTTGTGATCTTGTTAAAGAGAGAAGGCAAAAGTGGGTGGTAAGCTAACAGAAAAAAGAATAGTCTATCAACTATTTCAGAACTTCTTATTAAATATCTGTTGTTCACAAGACTATACAAAATAGCAATGCTAGAGTTGTGTCACCAGGCACTTCAGAATAGTGAGAAGTGAGAGAGGCATAGGAAGAAATCATAAGAATAGAGTGAAGTGAGAGCTGAATGGGAAGAATTCATAAAAGGGGAGTAAATTGGTCTGAGTGGAATATAAATGAACGATAAAAATATAACTTCACTAATAATCAAAGCAATGCAAATTAATTCAACAGTGAGATAGTCTAACTGATGAGTAGGGACACAGATGAAGCACTGATAGACTCCATTTTTTGATAATGGAGTGGGAAAATAAAGACTCATGACTCATGTATGTAATTGGAGACATTGTAAACTGGTTTACCCACCTGGTGTGAAATTTAAATAAATATCATTTAAATACCTATTATATTATAAATGTTCATAATAGTTGGCTCCAAAGTTCCTCTTCTAGGAATTTATCCTCAGAACTGCTGTCATGAATCTGAAAAGATATATTATGTACATATAAGAAGAAATATATATAACCTGAATGGTTTCAAATCTCTTAAAGAAATTGTATTTATAGTTAAAATTTTCTGTGCCAGTGGAATAATATACAGCAATAAAAAGGAACGAAATACTGATACCTGCTACAAAAGGGATAAAACCTCAAAAACATTATGTTGCATGAAAGAAGCCAGGCACAAAAGACCACATTTATGCTTCCATTTATATAAAATGTCTAGAAAAGCAAATCTACAGAATTCGAAAGTGGATTGGTGTTTTCCTGGCACTGGAAGTGGGGATGGTAAGTGACTGCAATTGGGCACAATGGATCTTTTGGGGTGATGCAACTGTTCCATAATTGGATTGTGGTGATCGTTGCACAAATCTGTAAATTTACTAAAAATCATTGAATTGTTCACATAAAATGGGTACCTTTAATGCTGTATAAATTATATCTCAATACAGCTGTTAAAAAATACATGTAATTCAAAACAAAACACCTCAGCCCCAGATGACCTCACTAATAAAATCTAAACATTTAAGGAAGGCGTAAAACTAATTCTACACAATCTTTTCCAGGAAATTGTAGAAAAGGGAACACTTCCCAACTTATTCTAAGAGACCACCATTACACCGATACCAGTATCATGAAAAGACACTATAAAAAAAGAAAACTACAGACTAGTATCCTTCATGAATATAAATATAAACAAAATTAACAAAACTTCAGCAAATATAAATCAGTTTATCAAAAGATAATACATATGACCGAGTTGGGTTCATCCCAGAAATGCAATGTTGGTTTAACATTAGAAAATCAATTAATATAGTACACCATATTAACAGTAAAAAGAAGAAACACAGAATTATATGATCATCTCAGTATATGCCACAAAAAGTTTTTGAGAAAATCCAACACAAACTCTTCATAAAATCTCCTAGCAAATATTCTAGGAATATGAGGGATCTTCAACTTGATAGAGAGCATCTGCAGTAAGCCTATGGCTGATACGATACTTAATGGTGAAAGAGCAAATGCTTTTCCACTAATCTTGGAAGCAAGGCAAGAATGTCTGCTCTCATTTCTACTCAACATTATGATGGAAATTCTAGGCACAAATTAAGGCAAGAGAAAGACTCCAAAAGGTGGACAGATTGTAAAGGAAGAAGCAAAACTGTTTAAATGCATATTTATTGAAGAATTGAAAAAACATCCAAATATCCCATAGGAATGTAGTTACATAAGTTTTGAAATGCTCATACAATGAATTCTTCATTGCTTGTTTAATAAGAAGGTAGATGGAATGTTGCAGTTCTTTAAATATCATCATGGTAAGATCTTACAGATACATTGTTAAGGAGAAGATGTGGTTGTAGAACAATACTTAGTCTGTGGTAGACTGACTGATTCATTCAACAGGTACTTTTTATATACCTCCTTTGTTTTAAGCACTGGGGTAAGCCATGGGTAATATACTGTCTGTAGGAAGGGGACAAATTAATCTTGCCTTTGAGAGACTTGCAGGCTAATATGGGAAATAACTTATAAGCGAGAGAAAGAAACTAAATATATAATGAGAATTTGTGTTACATGTATTTAGAAACTAAATAGAATGACATGGAGGGTTGGCAGAGGGACAGAAAAATTTCTCCAAGATGTGTCTGGTACCTAGTGAGCACTCAGTAGAGAACTTTTAAAGTAATAGCCTAATCCATACCATTCTTCTTTCCTCCTTCACCTTATTTCCCTTCATATCCAAAAACTCATCTACCCATTGTCCGAGGAATACATACTTTGCTATCACAGTAATTACCCCTGTATCGTTACATTCTTTTCTCTCTTGGAATAATTTCCTTATCATCAACAGCATTTGTTGAGCACCTACTATGAACAAATGCATTATCCTAAGTGCTGAGGACTCATCATTGCTTAAGGCATATCCTTATTCATTTCTTTAATCTAATTGAAGCCCTTTTCTTCACATGAAAATTTAAATACTTTTTCATTTTTTCTCTGATTATAGAAGTAAAACATTCACATCATAAAAGCATTGAACGTTACAGAAGTACATATTTTGCAAAGTGAAAGAGCTTCTTGAGGCTCCATTTTGCCCAAGGTTTTGACAAAGTAGGAAGCTTCCTTGCATAAGAAATGAGACAAGAGTAAGACTGGATTCTGTGTGGGTAAGAGGCAAGAGGATTAAGTGGTCAAGGACCAGAATAAGCTTGAGAACATGGATGTCAAATGGGAATTTTTCAGGCACAATGTTGTACAGTTAACCCTTGAGCAACACTTGGTTTGAACTGCATTGGTCCACTTATATGTGGATATTCTTCAGTAGTAAACACTGTAGTTCTGTACCATCCAAGGTTGGTTGAACCTACATCCACAGATGCAGAACTGAGGATACCAAGGATCCCTGGATATGGAGGAACTGCTGATAAGGAGGGCTGATTGTAAGCTATACAGGATTTTTAACTGCGCAGAGGATGGATGCTCCCAACCCCCTAGTTGTTGAAGGGTCAATGGTACTTTGTACAGTGGTCCTCCTTCTGATGGTCTTTAAAATCTGCAGCAAAGTCACACAAGTCTTAGTAACTTGAATGTGATTGGATTCCTGGTAGAGGCTGATGACAGAGCTTATTGTTGTGTCAGATTTGGGGCAGCAATGCAAATAAGCCACGATGTGTGGACAAGAGGGTACTAGCAGATAAAAGCATCACAGACACTCCTCCATTGGACTTTTCCATGAGTGGCTTTAACAATCTAGTCCATTTTTTCATGTCTTGGATATATGCCTTCCAATACATCCCTTCCAAGTAGTTGTTTAACATATCCTTAAGCACTGGAGCTCATAGCAGATTATCTTGTGTCTCTGTATATGGCTTTAATTGATATTTTTCATTGCTTTTCATAAAACTCATTCTACTTAACTAAATTAGGTTGATGGCACTCCATCTCCCTTTTTTCTTAAAGAACTTTTTAATTGAGATTACTGGAGAGCATTCCAGAACATATGCATATATTAGTGTTCTTATTTCTGTAGATGCCAAAATTAGAAAGGAAGCATTTGTGGTTGGTTCTGTATTCAGGAGTCTCACAGGGTATTATATAAACTGTCAATAAAATGTAGTACATCTTTGGCAGAGAAACTATATAAAATCACCATAAAAATGAAGTGTATTTTATCAGTCATTATACTTGAAAATAGGTATGAACAAGATTGATGAAATTAATGTGAAATATGAAATGAAATAAATTCTGCCTGTATTTGTAGGTGCTTATGGAGCCTAGAAAAATACTTAGGTCTGGGTGACTGTTGAGAAGAGGTAGCTTGGACTGTCCTATTGGATGTGGAGCTTCTGCTCCTGTTTGTCTATCTATAGGAGCCCCTACTGTGGATTTTGTGGAGGGATTAGAGGAACAAAGATGAAAGCATTACTATATGGTTCAGTAAAGAAGATTCAGTGATAGTGTTAATGTAAAATTCAAGGGAGGATGTGGAGTTTGATTCAATAGAAATTAGTGATGCAAAATGACAGCTTTAGAATACGGATGATAATCAGATGTTTTGTCACTAGTAACGGTAGAAAACCCTGGAGAAGTTATTTGCGTTTTGGGAGGTGCTCATCATCTATCTTTCCATTGAGCTCTCCTTGTGGGAGAAGAAAGCGTATCTAGATAGCAATTGTACTAATTGCTTTATAAGAATAAAGTGCTAATGAATTTAATTAATGATTCATACTAAGTTTTGAGATGTTGGAAACAATATTTAAAAGTAAAATAATCTAGTATTTACTGATAAAACCATTCCATTTTTTATATATCTACATGCCTTTGCATATTGGGATCCCTCCAACCAAAATAGCCTTTTCAAGATTATCTGGACAAACTCCTATTCATCCTTTAAAACTAGTCTCATATCTTATTCTAGATAAACTATTCCAGAAGCCCTGGACAAAATGTAATCTCTAAACTTTTACAAATTTATGTTATTATATGTATTTTTAAAATATATTATTACTTTTGTTCACTGCCCAGTGTATCTTTTCAAATCATGTGGTCCTTGAGGGTAAAAATCATATTTGTCACTGTTTTTTAAAAATAATCTAGAATATAGTCAGTTCTTATTAAATATTTTTGGAATGAATTAAAATGTGATTTTTATAATACTTAGAAAGTTTTAATATATCCAAAACCATCATAAAGGAGATAGCATGCAATAATTAAAAGTTTAAAAGATTTGGTTTCAAATTCTGACTCTGCCATTGACTGCTAATTAATGCATCTCAAGCAATCTGTTAATCTCATGAAATGTTAGTTTCCGAAGGTAAAACAGGTGTAATGACACTTTTCTGCCTTGGACATCTTATGTGTAGTTTATGATAATAGAATAGATAAGGGGTGAAAATAAGCTTGTATACTCAGTACTTATACAATTGATAGGTAATTCCTGTATTAAATATATATTTAAAAGCCACTGATAAAATAATCTCAAATGCAGTAATGTGTATCACCTTTATATAAAAGATGGAGGTTTTGTACAGAAAAGCAAAAACAAACTAATCAATTTGAAATTAATTTATTTCTATTGGATTTTTATTGTCCTTTCATTATATTATTTCCTTAAATTTTCATATCAAATGAATTTTATTTTATAGATTTTTGAAACAAGGGTAACAATACAGATCAGATAATTGCAGTTTAAAACCTGGTTATAGATGGAGCAGTTGATAACTTGCATGTAGTCATTTAGACTTGGATTGGAGATTGTTGAACAACTCATTTGACTCCAAATAAGCACTGATTTTTATCCTCACTTTAAATTACAGCCAGTTTGTGTAGACTAATCAGTATTTTACTTTTTTTAGTTTGAATATTGGACCTCTTCAAATGCTTGTATCCTATTTTCTCCTATTTTGTTATGTGATACCTTCTAGATCACTGACAGATTTCAAAGAGCAACTAGTTACTGATTTAATGTTAGCCTGCTTCTGGGAGATCCACTATTAACATGTTCTGATAGTATAAGGGGTTATCACTCTATGCCTAAATCTAGTTTGTTGGGAATAAATTATGTTTTTCATCTCTGCCCAGCATTCCTATTTGGCCAATGTTACAGAGTCTAATCAGATTTTCTGTCATTCATTTTGCTGTGATGGAGCATTTTCCTAGGTGTTTTTGACTTAAGTCAGATTCTCGCAGTGTTTTTATCCTTAATCTTGGTTTCACGTACCTGGGAAAAACTCCAGGGTAGTTTAGCCTGATTTCTAACTTTTTTTCCATTTCTGTAATAGCTTTTTATCTTAATGTTTCTGAGATGCTCTTGGTTACATATAATATTTTCCCTCTGATATTCAAAAAGCATTTTGACAGTTTTGTTTTTAGTTGGATTCACTTTGCAATTTTTTTCACCTGCTTTCTTTCTGACTTTACCATTTACTGAGACTGCATCCACCCAGCACATCTTTTTTTTCATGTGTGTGTTTCTTATTTAAGCAGGTGTTTACCTCCTTTGTCTTTACTGTTCTCCATTCAGACCTGCTTAGTGGGGCTAATCCTTTTCTTGCTCATAAATAAAATCTCAGAGAGGTTTCACTTCTTATTTACTTACTATTAGAAAATAAAATGTTCTGTGACTACATCTAATTGCCTGAATAGTCTCATTTCTATTCTGTTCATTTAATAAGGAAGTCCTAAATTCATTTAGTAATAAAGTTTTCCCTTACTTTAGCCTGGGCAGCTTGATGCTGGCCTCTTGTCATGGGGAGTAAATGGGGGCTGGACAGAGCTTCTCCTGTGTTACTTCAAATTGACTCCCATGCTTTTTGCCCTATTCAAGTAGGCTGCCTCTGGCTCTTCAAGGGTTGAATCTCAGAAAAGTAGAAGAGTTAAAGGTGAGGTCTGATTTGATTGACATGAATGTAACCTTGGATAAACTTCCTCTGGAGTTGGTGGATGCTTTGTTGTAGCTTATGACGGTATGGTAGACACTAATGTTACTCGTCAAAGATTTCTGTGCCTCCTAAGCACATGGAAGGATTGAACCTTCTCGCTTTCTGGATTGGGTGAGGCCATATGACCTGTTCTGAATAAGAAGTGATGAGAAGTGACAAGTGCCACTGATAGACTGAGCTGAGCGTCTCCAGAGATCTTTCTTTTCCTTCTGACCCCGCAGTCACCAACTTTAGAGATGATGGCTAGTCCATCAGCCTGAATCATTGGAACTTCAATGAGAAGAGTCAGCCTCTGCCCACCACTGACACACAGCCATGTTGCATGAGCAAGATACTAATCTTTGTGGTTTTAAGCTACTAAAATTATGGGGTTGTTTGTCACCACAGCATAACTTAACCTATCTAAACAGAAAAATACGTGGCTTTCTCAGAGGCGCCTATTGGGACTATTTGGCTGTATTTGCTATGACACAGGAAATGCATTTCTTCTTGATAGATGCATAATATTTCTCTGCTAGTTCCTGGAAATCTAGAAGTCCATTCCCTCCAGTGAGCCTACGTCATCCCTCTTTGCATTCTTCTTGGACAGGATTTAAAATGTCTCTAAGCAAGCTCTGGTGTTCTGGAAACATTAATACAATCTTGTCTCTCCCTGGGAAAGTGTAGCCAGCACCTCTCCCTGCCCTGCCATTTCAGAACCATAGCTTTTCACTTTTTAATTCAATCAATGAATGGCTTAAAAATACTAAACACAAACTATGCTCTGGAACGTACCCTACAACAATGGTTTCAGAACATCATGTTCTAAGATTTATATCAGACATTAACTATTATGTCCCTCAAGCATCAGTGTATACATTTAAAGATTTTGAAAGTGTTTCCTTAAAACTTTGTCAAGGTTTGAGGTGAGGAGATGGTGGTGGGATTTATAGCACATCAACAACTGAAAAAAAATTCCTTTACCTAGTTTCCAACCTTTTTGACCACATAAACTTCAAGAGATGTTGGCTCACAAAACTGATTTTTGAGAGTTTCCTTTCCAAGTTCTACAAAGACAACCTAGCACTTCCATTAAAAATGTGTAGGTACTTTTTGACTATTGTTTGGTTCTTGGATTTTGGGTCTTAACTGAAATACACACAGAAAGTGTCTCATTTAACTTAGAAAATGTCTCTAAGATCATTGTTGTAGGGTATATTCCAGAAGATTATTAGAGCATAGTGTATGCCGTTCAGTATTTTTTAAGCCATTCATAAACTGAATTAAAAATACATTTACCTATAACTGTGGTCATAGACTCTCTGAAGGAATCTCAAAATGATTTTTGGGAAGTGTGGCGAGTTACTTTTTGTTAAAATCACTATGATGCTATGCATAGGTAGTGTAAATTCACTCTTATTAAAGCTATTCGGTGTTTCTGCAAGTGTTGCTAAGTGGAATTTACTGAAGAGAGTTAAGCAAAATGTATTTATTCTTGCCATTTTAAGAGGACTTTTACTAAAAC
Organism: Aethalodelphis obliquidens; assembly: GCF_003676395.1. NCBI lineage: Eukaryota > Metazoa > Chordata > Mammalia > Artiodactyla > Delphinidae > Aethalodelphis > Aethalodelphis obliquidens. The sequence continues at coordinate 4,542,543 of NW_020838008.1, forward strand.
TGATGCTGGCAGTCACTGCACATTTATTCTAAAAGATTGCTCAGCTAAAACAGTGAATCAGTCTTTTAGATTGATTGCTTACGTTGTAAGTAATATGAAACGCTCTGGGGTTTGAGGAGGGAAAGACAGTGAAACTCTACAAAAGCATAATGCATATAATGCATTAATACCATTATCCAGTGTTCACTATAAAATTTTAAACTTAAGGAAACCATGAAAGGAAATGCTGTGTTTTGTTACCCTGAAATGGAACATTAAATCATTTTAGTTAGCAAACAAATCTCAAATAAGCAGCCATTCTAGTGTATAAGAACCATTATAACTCTGTATTATTATCTATCATCATCATCATTATTATTATCTTTATTGTCAAATTCAAAGTCCTTCATGTGACAAGTATATTATCATATTTTAGAGATCTAAGTCAGGGCTTCCCTGGTGGCGCAGTGGTTGAGAGTCCACCTGCTGATTCAGGGGACACGGGTTCGTGCCCCGGTTCGGGAAGATCCCACATGCCGTGGAGTGGCTGGGCCCCTGAGCCATGGCCGCTGAGCCTGCGCGTCCGGAGCCTGTGCTCCGCAACGGGAGAGGCCACAACAGTGAGAGGCCTGCGTACCGCAAAAAAAAAGATCTAAGTCAGATTGATGAACAGAAGTAGATATTTTCATACAAAGTATTTTTGGACTGTTACCTCCTGTCTTTGGGAATGAAAAATGATGAACAGTTGATGGATTTGAGCAGTTTAAGAAAGTAAAATTTTCATACTCTAGTTCAGACTGGGTTATTGTATGGGATAATGATACAGTTTTAAGTTACTGTTTTCCAAAGAATGCTAGCAATTTAAGCTATATATGTCTGAGCACCAGATGTTTCTTTCAAGTGTTTGTAGAGTGTGACATTATGTACAGATGATTTAATGTTAGAACTGGACACTGCCACCATCTGGTGGCCTTGTAAAATTCCATCGCTTCAGTCTACAGCCTAAGCTTTTGGGGCATCCTTCAAAAGAGCTTAAAGTGAGCTTAAATGGACTTGGAGGGAAAACAAAAAATAAAAGAAAGAAAGGAAGCAGGGTAGGCAGGTAGGCATTTGTATTGCTCATTACAACTGAATAGCCTCACAGCTCCTGGTAGTGGGTAGAAAAGTGAGTTATCCAACCTGGAATGATAATGAGCAAGTGTGAGGAAGGTTGCACTGTGATAGTGTGGTACCAGACAAACACATCTATTGGTCCTCAAATATTTTCTACTACTTGTGACATCTTTCAAAGTCCTCTCTGCCCCAACTGAGAAAACTAGACATTTGCTTTCTGCCATCTAGAAAATTATGCATTAGTCCTCAATTACCTGTGTGCACTTTTATAGCCTTTGTGTTGCTTTTTAGTTAATTTGGGTTAATCCTTTATCTCAAATTAGGCCATGGGCTTCTTGAGGGCGAAGGCATTATAGATTTCTTTTGCATGCCTGAGTGCTAGCACACAAGAGTGTGTTCAATCTTTAACACCTGAGGAAGGTTTTCTATCAACATAATGGTGGCATTTAGGAGACTCTTCCATCATAGCAGTAGTTTTGGAAGGTGATAAGAGGAAATCATGACTTTTTATTTGTTAGTTTTAGCATCTCCTTGTACCTTCAAAAAGCCTCAAGTTGCATAGGTTAAATATAATGAGTGGATATATTAAATATAATGGATAAGATGGTGATATTAGGAAGAAATAATAGGAATATTTCTTTAGTCTATAATAAATTATTTCATGACCTTGTAGACACCTCATTATACTTAAGAAAAATATAAAAGGAAGTTGTTTATCAGTCAAATAAGTATATTCGGAACCAGGGAAGGACAGAAAAATCAAGACTTTTATGAAAATTGGAAGTTTTGTGGATAAAAAGCATATGTAAATGAATGCCAGACAATACTTTCCTGATTGGAAGGAGTTTGTTACAAGATGCTCAGAAAGTCTCAAGGAGCTAATATAATTTGATAACTCAAAGCAGTTTTGGGGAGGGGGTTATGATCATTAAAGACAAAATAAATTGAATCACAGTGTATTCTAAAGGTATAAAGTATCAGCTACTTTCCTTCAGTCTTTTTAAACTGAATTTTCTCATCTAAACTGGAGCACATGGAAATGATTTGTGTGATTTTATCTTCTAAGTTCTTCCAAGGATGTTGGATGACTAGTACCATACTAGATGCAGAGAAATTAACTTATTACATACAATGATTCCTTAGGGTATTAGAGTTTACCTGAGTCTAAATTATTGTTGAAGTAAGCCTATCTACAGCTTCAGAAGATGCTCAGTTTATATTTTTATGGCAGAGAGCTGCAAAGCAATGGATGTTCTCTTGAATATTTGCCATCTGTGACTGAATCTTGGTCTATTTAGTACCATACAGACTATCCAGGTCAGATTTAGCAGCTTTGGGAGTAATTGAAATTTAATATGAACAGAGTATTTTTTCATTGGAAACTTTATAAATCTTTGTCTTATCATTAATTCAAAATTTTCTAAATAGTTATTCAGCAAAGATTAGTACTTACTAATTAGTTAAATAATTCTGCTATTAATTTTCAAGGTTGTTTTGTTTTTAATAAGGAAAACTTTTTTTTAACATCTTTATTGGAGTCTAATTGCTTTACAATGGTGTGTTAGTTTCTGCTTTATAACAAAGTGAATCAACTACACATATACATGTATCACCATATCTCCTCCCTCTTGTGTCTCCCTCCCACCCCTTTAGGTGGTCACAAAGCACTGAGCTGATCTTCCTGGGAAAATTTTGATTTGTGTACTTTCTCCTAACCTCCCAAGTTATTCGAGTCTGTGGTGTGATTGCCATAGTTAGAGCTGTTTTGGTGATAATCATGTTAATGTGGGCATAGACCTAGAGATACATTCATTTTTCTTTGAGTCCAAATGTGATCACTCAGTAAATAAAAACTCTGAATAATGTGTTCAAAAGTTATATGTGTGCTGGAACAATTGGACATCCATAGGCAAAATATGAACCTTGAACTAAACCTAACATCTTATATAAAAATTAACTCAAAATAGACAGTTGACTTAAATGTAACCATAAAACTGTGTACCTTTTCGAGAAGAACACAGGAAAAAACTTCAGATTTATGGTGGGGCAAAGAGTTCTTAGACTTAACACCAAAAATATGATCCATAAAAGAGAAAAATTGATAAATTGGGCCTCATCAATATTAAAATCTCTTTCTCTGCAAAGGCCCAGGTGAAGGAGATGAAAATGCGAGTTACAGACTCAGAAAATATTCACAAGCCGTATATCTGACAAAGGACTCGTATCTAGAATATATAAAGAACTCTCAAAACTCAACAGTAAAAACACAAACACTCCAATTAGAAAATGAGCAAAAGATATGAACAGACAGTCCACCAAGTATATACAGATGGCAAAAATGCATATGAAAAGATGTTCAACATCCTTAGCCATTAGGGATATGAAAATTAAAAACTCAACGAGATATTGGTATACAACTATCAGGCTGTATAAATAACGTGAAATGCTGGCAAGGAGCCAGAGAAATTGGATCACTCATACTTTGCTGGCAGGAATGTAAAATAGCTCAGAAACTCTGGAAGACAGTTTGGCATTTTCTTATAAAACTAAACATGTCTTTAATATACCACCCAGAAATGTCACTCCTAGGCTTTTATCACAGAGAAATGAAAACGTATACTCACAAAACTCAGTACACAAATAGTCATCACAGATTTATCCCTGATAGCCCCAAACTGAAAATAATCAAATATTCTTCAGTAGGTGACCAGTTAAACAGACTGTTATCCATGCTATAGAATACGATGCAGTAATGAAAAGGAGTGATCTATTGTTATATGTAACAGTTTATATGAATCTTCAGGGAATTATGCTGAATAAAAGCCACCAATTCCAAAAGGATACATATTGTATAGCTTTATTTGTAGAATATTTTTGAAATGAAAAGAATATGGAATTGGAAAACAGATTAGTGATTGCCAGGTTTGGGGGGTGGAGGTGAGTATGGTTATAAAAGGCAACACAAGGATTCCCTGTGGTATTGGAGGTGTTCTGTATATGGATTGTAGTGGTGGGCACATGAATTTACTTATGGTCTATAATTGTATGGAACTGTATACACACACACTCACAAATAAGTACAAGTAATACGGGGGAAATTCAAATATTAGCAGTGGATTGTTTCAGTGTCAATATCCTGGTAATGATAATGTAAAACTGTCATTTTACAAGATGTTACCATGGAGGAAATCTGAGTAAAGGATATACAGAATTGCTCAGGAGAGATTTGTAGTTCCAGAGGGTACTGGATACATAAGACGAGTTAGTGCCCAGGTGAGAGACCCCAGAATAAGAGTCTACATGCAGTGGACCATGGCAATGGGGGTGGAGTGGTACATAAACAGAGCTGTGGGGTCACAGCCCATACTAGTGAGCATTGAAGGGGAAGGTTCTCAGCAAACGTGGGTGGGTTGTGGAGGAGGGAGAACCTTAGAGTCCCACAGAAGCTAACCTTAAAAGAAAGAGCCATCCTTGGAGCACCTGCTCTGCTTTTATTGAATATGACCTTTGCATCCTTTCCTTTTTGCTCACCTGCCCATCTCTCCAGCTTAGGAGAGGCGAGAGACAACACAGTGAGTGGCAAAGGAAGAGTGGAAGAATAATGTAGAGAAAGTAGTAAAGATGCGACCCCTTCCCCTCAGCTCCCTCCCTCTCCCCAGCCCTATGCAGATTTCCAAGCCTGAGACAGGCACGAACTAGGGGCTAGGAAGCAGCTTTCAACTGAATTTCAAAATGAAGTTTTGTACATAAAAATTACACTGGTTATTCATACCTCAGACAGACCAGAAAGCTTTGAGCTCGGCCTAAGATATTCTCCAAGGACAGAAAAGAGAAATAAAGTAGAGTGAGTTTGAAAGACAATGAAGACAGAACAGTGTTGTTTCCTTCTTTACTCTCCACTGAATCTAACCCGTTCAATAACCTGGTATAGATGCATATATACAGATACACATTTTTTTTTTCTTTGCTGTACGCGGGCCTCTCACTGCTGTGGCCTCTCCCGTTGCGGAGCACAGGCTCCAGACGCACAGGCTCAGCGGCCATGGCACACGGGCCCAGCCGCTCCGCGGCACGCGGCATCCTTCCGGATTGGGGCATGAACCCGTGTCCCTTGCATCGGCAGGCGTACTCTCAACCACTGCGCCACCAGGGAAGCCCCTAGATACACATTTTTAATGTCATTGTCTTGATATAAAAGAAAGACTAGAAGTTTATATAGTAAAATATTAATCATAGTTATGTCTGGACAATGTTATTTCAGCTATTTTGTATTTAATTGTTTAATCTTTTGCATATTTTCTAAATTTTCTGCAGTGAGAACATTTTCCCTTCGTAATTAGAAAAGTGTTATTTTAAAATAATGTTGAAAGCATTTTGGACACCAATTTCAGTGGCGTGTAACAATGACCCTACATCTAGCACTTTATAAGTGTTTGGATTTTTTGCTGATCAGCCAGACTTCCTGGATTTGAGCAATCTATGGGAATAGTAGAAAAGAGTAACTTTTTCACCTATCATTGAAGATTTAGGTAGATAATGGTTAGTGTTTATTCTCAGCCCCATAATTCTTCTGTAGTTTCCCAAATTATAATTTATTCATTGTCCTTATATATTCCAGTGCTGTTCTAGGTATTGGGATTATAAAGGTGAATAAGAGACTCTTTCCTTAAGCATCTAGATGCAACAGGTAGAGGATTACAGATCTATGTGGTCATTGCTGCAATAAGGGCACGTACAAGGTGTTAACAGAATTACAGAAGAGTAGCATCTAATCCAAGACGGGAGGCAGGAAAGACTAGCATAGAGAGGTGATGTTTGAGCTGAGATTTGAAAATCAACAAGCTAGGCAGAAAAGAAGTGAAGGAGCAGAGGGTGCCAGGCAGTGGGGACATGTGAGAAGGATCATGAAGCCTGGAGAGGCTCTGGTACATTCTGGTTCACAGTGAGTGTGGAGGGACTGGTGAGGATAGCGGAGATGGGTGAGAGTAGAAGACTAGATTTGACACCAGTGGGTACGCAGGCAGTAGGGAAATGAACTAGATTCTGAAACCTGGAGAGCCTGGAGGAAAGACCAATTCAAAGGGAGTCAAAGTGTTCCAGGTCAGAGAAGTTAAAGTCCTAAACAAAGGCAGTGGTAAAGGGAAAAGAGAGAGACATCTTGGTGCATATGGATGTAAAGAATGTGGGGAAAGGAGGAGGCAGGCGATTCCAATTTATATACAGTATATAAAAAGGCAAGTCTGTTAATATAGACGGTGCCTTGTGTGGGAATGACTAAAAAATACATACTACCTCTTGACAGGTAAATGGCAGATGTGACCACCCCTGGGAAGAAAATTACAAAGAGGTGTACCTTCCTCTAAGACGCTCTAGAACCTGTCTGCCCTGTCCCTGGGCACATAGTTAGCAAGCAGAGCATGGACTGGAGTCCAGTCCTCACTCATCCCTGCAGCCAGCATCCTTTGTGAAGTGAACAAACCTCAGAACTAGAGGCCAATGCTCAGACTGCAGCCAGATAGCAGGAGTTTCTTAAAGCTCATGACCTTTTCTGGGTTCGTAGCAAAGGAGGCTTGTGAGATACAGAAGATCAAAGGAGCATCACATAGAAATGTTTTACCTCTGCTTAGCTGAATTGAGACAAATTAACAACAGGTAGTCTCTATAATATTCAGAGCAAAGAAGACATTTATGAGCTGTTATATCACCAGCAAGTTGTTCTTCCACCCAGCAATTTGAGAAAAATATGTTAATAATATTTCATTAGAAAAATATTTTTCTTTTTGTATAAAAAGATTAGTTGTTTTTGTATATTATTTCTACTACATTTTGGGACCAAAATTACTTCTGTAGAAGTGAATCTCCATTTTAACGATGGAGATTATTGAAAAAAGACAAAAGTGAAGAATACAAATGCAATTTTTAGCTTTCCAAAATGTCTCTTTTTGCAGAATACTTTTAGAACAATACAAAATTTTTTCTTACCATCTATCTTCAAATTTCCCTTCATATTTATTAGCAGGTCAATAGGATTTTTTAGGAACTATAGAACCAGTCCTAAAACCATTGATAAATTAACTGGATGCAAATATGATAGGATATCTAATTCAAGTCATGAGACTGAAACCCCATAGCAGAATTTATATTATAAATAAACTTGACAACCTTAATATAAGTGCTCTTAGTGCAATATATAACATTGAGCCTACAGTTGGGAAGAGGTTAGAGAGTGCAGGTAACTTTATCACAGTCAGTATATTGATAATTAAGTCAAGAAAAATGATCAATTCCCTACCTAACAGACACCACAGAGTTTTTTACATTAATGCTGTTTCTACTTTAGTGGGAGAATCAAATTAGCTGGAAATAGTAACATAATCCTGAACTTAAACATGAACTCAATAGTAAGAAAGTTTGGAAAAGTCTGCAGAAACCGTGTGATAGTGTTCTAAGGAAGATTGTTTACAACATAATCATAAGTTAACATTATTTACTGCTACTATTTAATCTTACTCATCTCTATATCCCTGGAACCTAGGCAAGTGTCTGACACCTAGTAAGTGCTTTAAAAGTGTTAAAGTACTCATTAGTGGAACATTTATTATAATTGTATTATCTTACGGGCTTCTGGGTCTTGCCATCTTGACTGTACCATTAGCGACGTAGAGAAATTATGCAGTGAAACATCCCCAGAATGTTTTGTGTTCTTAGTGGTTTAAGCAGTTTTGAGACCCTGAAGATGCTCTGCTAGATGGAAAACAATGAGAGTAATATTGATAATTTGCGCTGGGATCAAAAAAACTAAATTGAAAATGATCAGGGATGGTTATTTAAAATCATTGCTGCCAAAAAAACCCAAAGCAACAACAAAAAACCTGTCACAATAAAAACATCTTTGTGTATGTACATTATGACTAAAATTGAATGAGAAGCTTTGAAAGTATAGATCAAGTTCCTTTTTATTAATCTATTTGAAAATGAAATGTATGAATAACATACATTTGAATAATCTTATGAATAAATTAGCCATTCTTAAGCTACACAGCTTGCTTTCTAATTTTTCTCAAACATACCAAAGTCATAGTGATAATCCATTAAATGCAGCTAACATACTGAATACACTTATTTTCAGAACTATATTAATATTGTATATCTTCTTTCTACTTGTTTATTGAGGGTCTTAAATTTTATCAGATGTTTTGACTCTTATTGACTGTGAAAGTGTGAGCCAGTGGGATTTGAATGTCTGTAATAGTGGCAAATGTGTGGTATCTCTCTATTTGTCACCATGGGCTAATGAATTTTTATGCATTTGATGTTTACAATCATTTAGAGTTATTTTTTTGATTGCCAAATTGTTCCAACTTGGCACCCAGTAAATATTAGTTACCCTGTGTTTTTGAGACCATATAAACTTCTTCTTTTTGATGTTGACCTGGTCTTCACTTAATCTCTTTGCCCATCCAAGACCAATAAAACTCTATAACCAGCACTGAAAAGAACTTTATTCCTATACACATTTAGAAAATGATAAAATTATTAAAATTAGAGACAATGCCATGTCAACTAATTAGCACACATTTTTGAATGTTTGAACAGATGTTTTTAATATCAAAATTATTGTACTTTTTCATAATTAATATGAAAATATTAATATGGAAATTTTGAACAAAGGCAAATATTTTTTTAAACACAACTTTTCAGGGTATAGCGTCCTTATTGCTTGTCCTACTCCAATCTTGGTTTAATCATTGCACTTGGAGTGTATGAAATTAGCATAAACTTAGTTACTATATTGGTATTTTTAATGTTAATTTATCTATCAGTACTTCCTACTTATTTTAATATTATCAGCTAAGAAAAAGTCAATTTCAGAAAAACATTGGGGATAAATAAATAAATATTACATTAACTTTTTTACACTACCTTAAAATTTATTTAGCTTTTTTGAACCTCACAAATGTTTTGAGATCCATTTTAGGGCCAAGCTAACTAGAAATAAGTACAAATAAGTCCGTTTACTCAAATTTTGTTATAATTAGCTTTTTCCAGTAATTTACAGTAATTACTAGTAATTAAAATATGCTTAATTATTATAATCATGTGTTTTGTGCATTTTATTCTAGTTAGATTGGCCATCTGTCTGATGACTTTTTAATCTGTTTGCTTGTGTTAACAATCAGCAGATTATGATTCAACACGGAGTGCTCTTTAACAAAGAAAAAGATTTTTAAAGATTTAATTTTAATGCATCCTTAAATTATGAAGATCATAGTAAAACTAATGAAGTTTAATGCTCTTCTAAAAGAATTGGAATATATACTTTCTGTTTTCAGACTGTTATATATAGAATACTGCATTTACACAGCTGATGAGATGAGGTTGATTTATATATATTTACCAGATTTTCTGTTTCCGTAGAAATAGACATGATCTATTTTCCAGTTGCAGTACTCAGTGATAAGATGCAAAGCTATAATTTGAACCTGTTCTTTATTACATTAGTGTTGGCAGACACTGAGGAAGAGCAGCTAAGTTTTATCATATTTTTAATTTGGAGATTTGGATATTTCTATGAACTAGGTGAAAATTGGATGGAAAGAATTAATAACAGAGTGAACAATCCAGAGAATTGACTCTACATAGTACTATTAGAGGTTAAAGCCCTGTGAAAATATGAGATTCTAGACTGTGATTTTACTTATCAATAGATGTTAAGCTAAATTGTGTTCTTTTCTTTACTGAGATGCAATGGGAAAAGACGAGTGTCTTCATAGGAATTTGATTTTAATTGTCTTTGCTCAGTTCTCTAGTAGAGTAAGGCATGCTTATATATTCATTTTTAAAGATGTAATTGAAAATGCAATTGGCCTGTTTACAATGCTCTATGCAACTGAATTGATTGTGAAAGAACATTTTATGGTGAGGCTATGGTACAGCACGAAGAGTACTGGACCTGGATGCAGAAGACCTTAGTTCAATATTTATGCTCTGCTTCTTTTGCTAGTTTTGTGAGTTTGTGCAAGGAACTTAACCTCATTGAAACTCCTGGGGAGATATAATGATTTGTCTGCCTATAATTGAAATTTGTATGCACATATAAAAGTAAAAGGAGGGTGTCTATGTGAAAACCCTTTAAAATTGCAAAGTGCAATTCTATTATCATTGCCACGCGTAATAATATGCAATTTTATTGTTTTTCTTATGTTCTAAGTGTTATGCTGTGTGCCAACTTACTTAAGTCTCAAAACAGCTATATTCAGTAGGCATTGTTAGCAGCCCTATATGATAAATGAGAAAATTTTGCCCAGAAAGTGGTGGAGCCAGGATGCAAACTTAATCTTTCTAAAACCCATGCCTTTAGTTAGTATGCTTTAGCATGTGAGCTTACTTTTGTCTTGTTGCTTTTACTAAGATATCCTAGAAATAAAATGTTAACCATACTAATGAGAAAATATTTTAATGTCATTTTCAGTTGTTTTAGAAGTATTATTCTGATGGCTAGTTATCCATCAGAAAAGAAGCAATTCTCTGAATTTCCTGTTTAGGGGGGTTATTTTTATTTCATTTTGTGTATTAGTTGTAAATTTTCAAGTTTGGCAAGGTTGGAGATGTTATTAAATTTCAATGTATTTATAGCTTTCGTTCTAAATATGTGACCCTTACCCACCTCAGTGTACCTTTATGGAACCCTTAAAATAATAAAATGGAAATTCCATATCCTTTGCTTTTATTATTTTTGTGATATAAATTAAAGCATCATTATTTGGTGAATTGTAGAACTGGAGAAAACACCAATATAGATTTACACAACTCAACAGTAATTGAGATTGAATTGTTATAAATATTAAGAATTAATATCTCAATTTTCATAGGCTTCAGAGAAGAGTCTGAGAACAGTCCAAAAATAAGGGTTCTGAAATGCCAAATGTTCAAGCTCTTCATTTTACAAACAAGGGAAATGGGATATGAGAAGTAAAGTAACTTTTCCAAAGTCAAATGGGAACTTATTGGCAAAACTTGGTCATATGTAGAGGAGGTAAAAATGATTGACCTGCTAGGAAAGTGGTTTGGGCTAATGAACATACACCTTGTTTGTTTTATAAAAAGTACCCAGGTGCCAGATGACATTTGGCATTAAGACTTTCACATTTAATGGATTTTTGGGGATTACTTTCAGCAAAACTAGCTACTTTTGAGATGTGGCATTATGTGTGGCCCTTTCTGAATAAATTTTTGTGGATCTTCTTTGAGTCTGTGGTATTTGGAAATGCTACAAATTATTATTTACTTTGAGGTCATGAGGCAGCAAAATGAGGAGGAATGAGTATTGGTCTTGAGTGAGAAGACTGAAGTTTTACCTATTCATCCTGTCTTTCAAGGCATTATTTGTAAAATGAGAATACTGTCTGCTTTACCCACCACCATGTCCAAATTAAAATTATATAAAAGCCCTTTGCAAATGATAAATTGAGTTTTCTTCTAGATTTTTATGGAAGTTAGCTGTGTGATCTTGGCAGGTTATTATTTCACTTTTCCAAGCGTTAATTTCCTCTTCCCCATCTCATGGGGTTATTTTGAGTGTAACTGAAATCATGCGTTTTAAGTGTGTAATGTACAAGCAACAGTGCCTGGAACATAATAAGAACATTTGGTAGATTGTATGCGGAAATTGCCCCAATTTTTCATTTTTTTAATGTGATTTTGCAATTCTTCCCATGAAGAGGTGGACTCTATCCCCCGCCCCAACCCTGGAACCTGTTTTGTTCCATAGAATGCTATTCTGAAGTATGCCATTTGTGATCTAAGTCTCTAAAGGCTTAGTATGCTCAGTTAGTTCTCTTTCTTAAATTTCTTTCTGTACCACCAAAATATACCTGGGGCTATCCTAGAGGAAAATGAGATACACTATGGAGTAGAGTCTGGTCATAAACCAGCCAGTCCCTTACCCATTCACCAGATGTGTGAATAAGCCCAGATGAGATCAGCTCAGCTGGGCTCAGATCAATGTGATTTCTCAGCTGACCCTATAGAGGCTATTATACTTGTTAAAAAAAAAAGTGGTTCTTGTTTTAAACCACCATGTTTTGGGCTTGTTTCTGACACAGCAAGAACTGATAATACATGCAAAAAATGGTAGGCATTATTATTGTTACTAGGATTTTTATATATGTAATAAACTTTATGGCAATGATTACTTACATTTGGGAACATTTCTTTGGCTTGCATGTAAAGTAATTTTTTCAAGCTTTTCAATCCCTGAAACAAAACCAAACCAAAATGGAAGAAGTAACTAGAGGAATTCATGTTATGTAAAAGTATTTAAAACATAGATACATGTGGTTTAAGGTAATGGGTAATTGATTCAACCGCCTAACCCCTCCCAGAGGGACATATGTATTATGAGATTGTCTCATGCTTCAGTTATCAACCTGAATAATGATGCTTGGAAACAGGATCACCCTGCCCTCCATTCTCTCCTTCCCTGCCCCCTGCAGAGCATGAATTTAATGTGCTTTAAGATACATCTATTTGGCAGCTTCAGTAAAGACATTAACCAAAACTTTTAGCATGACCTTGAGAACATATTAAGTGAAACTCCCTGAGAGTCCTCATAAAAATATTTTTTTTAGTTTTTAGAACATAGATTTGTGTCTCTTATTTACTATTAACAGTTAGCCAACTGCAGATGCAGTTAGCTAACTTCTCTTAGTTTGAGGAAATCCTTCAGTTGCTTCAACACAAAAGGGAAATGGAACACTGAGCCTGCCCTGTCAAAATTTGACAAGTGTTTTTCACTGAGAGCAGATGTAAGCAAAGATATTTACATATGAAGGTATATACTTGTCCAATTACTTTCTCTGCTCTTGTTATCCATGTTGTGGTGCTTTAGATAAGAGCATGTTCTTTCACTGCAATCTTATTAAATTAAATTTCTTTTTAAGAAGCTCTAAAGATGAAAAAGCACTCCGGATGTTAAATATAATTTAAATATTATATGAAGTGTTTCTTATGTGTTACATTTTAGATAGTAGAAAAAAAGAGAAGCACGTAGGCAGTGAGAGTGGAAAACTGAGGTGCAGTTTTAAATTTTTGAAGGGCTGCCTTGTTAAGATCACAAATAACTATTCTCTGTTGTCATGAGGGACTTTGCAAGAGCAGAACATGAAGAAATACCTCAAATGGCAACAGAAAGGATCCAGGGATATATAATTTATTTATTCAACATAACATTTATTGTGGGCTTACTGTGTGAAGCCCTGTTCTAAGTGCCCGGGATAGAGGAGGAACAAACCAGGAAAAAGTCCCTGCAGTCGTTCTGGTAAATTTCACTTGTTCAGAGAATGATTTGGAAGCTCACCTCCCGGTCTACTTCCGGCACCTGGACCTTCCCCTTACTTATGAAGTTACAAAATGAAGATGGCAGTGTGAGGGATACTGTGAAATATGCTGCTGAACATGATTGGCAGCATCAGGCTGCTCTCTTGAGGCTCCAGGTTGTCTCGACTCACAGCCTCAGGTCTTCATGGGAAGAATGACTAGAGAGATGTGTAGACATAGTTCTTCCACTCTACATTAAAGATTTTCTGGTTAGCCTTTTCACTCAATGGAATATTTCTTTGGGTAAAGAATTTCTAGTCTTATTCAAACAGGATCTCTTATTCCTGGGCTGTGGCAGTTCATCTCTTGATGATATTTCCTTAGTTTGCTTCCATTGAAAATAGAAAATTGATTGCCCCTGGCATTCTGGTTTCTATCTTATCGTTTGCAAATTCACATTCCTATTCCATTTATTTTCTTTTTGCTAATATGGGCGTATTTCACTTTCTGGGTTTACTGTTTGTCATTTCCTAGTTACAGTTTGCATCTTCTTTTGCCCACATTGAGGTTTTGCTCATATTCTTCTCATGCTGTTCTTAATTTACATATTCTAAGTAGGTGTCACTTTTTATTAACTGAGATGTGAATAGCTCTAATTTTATGTGTCAGTATGCTTGGAGGGCTGCTAATTTTGGTGGATTCTTCTTTCCTGTTTAACCTACTTTCTTGAAGGAATAATTTAAAAATGTAGAATCTATCATCTTCTTTTCTGGCAAATATGAAATGCTATGGATTTGTCTTCTGATAGCACTTACCCAGGGTGTAGATGAGAGATTCGTAGACTAGATCACCAAAAAAAGAAAAAGAGGGAGGGAGGGAGGGAAGGGAGAGAGAGGGGAGAAGGAAGAAAAAGGAAAGCAAGGAAAGGAAGGAAGAAAGGAAAGAAGAAACAAAGGAAGAAAGGAGAAATGTGTAGATTTATTTCTTTGCTTGACTAACAGGTGGAATTTTAAACCAAAAGAGTTTAATCTGTTTACCCACTTTTGATTCACATACTGGCATTGTTGTACATAGAGGTCATGGGTCAGCATTTCTCACTGTTAAGAGAACTAGACCACTGCCGAGTTTATTCTCAGTCATCCTGGGAAGCACCAGTATTCACATCTGCAGGATTTACCTTGTCTATCTTGGCGCTCTTTCAACTTTAAATTTTCCTTTTCTACCATTGGAAACTCCAGCTGGGTTCTGAGTCTGTATTTATTATTAATTTTGTATGTTCCTACTGTTTGAAATCTCCTTCTTGACTGTGACTTTCATACCTAGGACTTGGATCCTGCATCGTAATCCCTGCCAGACAGGTTCCTATCTATGGGGTCTTTTCTTCTAAATGGTTGTTAATGATAATCTTTGACAAAAGAAGAGATGTGTTCCTAAAAAATTGCACTCCCTGTGATGTTTTCTAAATAGAATCATTTAAAATATACATATTAAAATATACTGGGGGTATTTGCTATTTGCTATTTGAAAGCTACTGGTAATGAGGTGTTTTATAATTTACAAGGCAAATTATAACCCTTACTCCCAGATTCATCTCTCTCCTTTCTTCCTGTATTTTGTACTGAAAAATCCTTAAGACTAGGCACATCCAGGGCCACCTACTATGACCACATGGGTTGTGTACTATATAGTCCCAGAGGATGTTATTCACAGAGACTATAGTATCAGCAGCCTTATTCAGAACTGCTTGGACTCTGGTGTTTCAAAATTTCTTTTATCTTTCCCTCAACCTGATGTTAATAAATGCATTATTTGTTCATTTGTTTCTCTGCTTTTCTTTTGAAGTCTGTGTTAATAGATAGCTTAACTTTTTTTTTTTTTTTTAAACTGAGAAGAATAAAAAGTAGGCCAGGCTAGGGTTGCTTTGCTTGGACGTATGGCATGTCACATTGGCCGGCTTTAAAAGCCCTTGGCTGTGTCTGGAGGAAGTTCATTATCTGATTTCTTTGGTCATTTCCTGCTATAGTAGTTTATATCAATTTCAGCTAATTCTTTCTGTCTATTCCTCTTCCTAGGATTGCTGTTTGGGTTCTCACTAAACTCAAGGAACCCTGTCAACTTGTCTTCTGGTCCTCATATTATTGTAGCATCTAAGAATGCTGCAGTGTCTGACTGAGATTTATATTTTTATGTGAATCTTTCCAAGCAATAAGTCATTACGAGAGAAACTGCTAGAAAAAATTTATTATTATTCAAAGGTAGGCAAATAAAAAGTTTTGATCTCCTGATGATACATAAGTGATGGAGTCAGTTTAATCAGCATAACAGAAGATAACACTTTCAATAATAAAAGCCACCTTACATGGAACATCACTCTGTACTACAAAGAAACCATTATTGATTTACTAACTCTGAGAGTCAACATTTTCGTTCCCATTTCATAGGTGAGGGAACTAAACCTTTTGAAGTTCTTGTAAATTGTTCAGGATCAAAACTAATTAGTGGCAGAGATGGTTTTTTAATACAGACCTTATAATTCCCAAACTCATTCTTTCCATTATACCATGCTGTTACATTAATACTATCTAATTTTTAGTAGGTAGCCACCAATACTTTGTCACTATAGATGTGGAGTGTTCCCTCAATAGATGTTAATCATCTAGGAGGGAGTAAATTCTACCCAAACCCAGCCCATACTGTTTTCTTGTTGTTTTTTGTGTTTGTGTTTTCCTTCTTTTATTTCCTTCCCTTGCTCCTATTTTGTTACCTTGGATATTACATTTATAACATCATTAAATACTTGCACCAATGGCTCTACTCTCTATTTTCCCTTTCATTGTTAAAACAGAAATGGTAGATAGAAAATGATAGAAATGGACCAGATGTTTCCAGATACCCTCAGGGCATCCCACAGTCCTTTATATTTAAGGATGATTCCTTCATGGAATCATGAAGGTACGAGTGGGGGAAAGATGGTGTAGTAGCTTTAAAAAAGTGTGACCACATATAATGGAAGAAGTTTGGAGAAGCAGAACGTTTATTTTCTGTGATTTTTTGATGACATGGTAAGATTGAGATAGAATACAGGAGAATGAAATCTATGAAATTTATGTAGTCTTTTGACTGCTACAATAATCTGGATTTTAGAATTACTGGTTTCTGAGTTGTGTTAACTTGCTGCAGCCGGGAAAATCTCTGTAGGGTATAAAACTTAGAAGGATATGCATTTCCTCAAACCTGAGAATATGCATACATCTCCCATATAATGTGGGAAACTTCCACTTGCTAACGGTCCTATAATCTAGTAGATGCATACTTGCATTCTTGTTCATGATCACCTAGTTTTATAGAGTCACAAGACCAAGTAATGTTTATTGAAGGGGAAGGAAACAGAAGCCAAAAATGTGTGAGACATTCTTGTTTACTCTCCATCTTCCTGGGTGTGAGAGTGAGGGGGGAGAGAGAGATCTTGAGAGTGTGTGTCTTTCCTGGTGCTGAGATAAATGAATGAAACTCTATTTCCCTACCAGTATGGTATCCTCCTGTACTTTACTGCTGCTTTCCTCTATCTACCTACCTACTGATCCTTCTTCATTTTTTATTAGTTCAAGTTCATGGAATAAATATATTTTCAATAAGGTTATTTAACTGAGTTGCTCCCTTTAACTGCTATTGGATTGAATTTTTAAAAATTTAACTAATTAATTAATTTTTTACATTTTTATTGGAGTATAATTGCTTTATAATGGTGTGTTAGTTTCTGCTTTACAACAAAGTGAATCAGCTATGCATATACATATGTCCCCATATCTCCTCCCTCTTGCATCTCCCTCCCATCTTCCCTATCACACACCTATAGGTGGTCACAAAGCACCGAGCTGATATCCCTGTGCTATGCGGATGCTTCCCACTAGCTATCTATTTTACATTTGGTAGTGTATATATGTCCATGCCACTCTCTCACTTGGTCCCAGCTTACACGTCCCCCTCCCCGTGTCCTCAAGGTCATTATCTATGTCTGCATCTTTATACCTGTCCTGCCCCTAGGTTCTTCAGAACCATTTTTTAGATTCCATATATATGTGTTAGCATACAATATTTGTTTTTCTCTTTCTGACTTACTTCACTCTGTATGACAGTCTGTAGGTCCATCCACCTCACTACAAATAACTCAATTTCGATTCTTTTAATGGCTGAGTAATATTCCATTGTATATACGTGCAAAATCTTTATCCATTCATCTGTTGATGGACACTTAGGTGGTTTCCATGTCCTGGCTATTGTAAATAGAGCTGCAATGAACATGTGGTACATGACTGTATTTGAATTATGGTTTTCTCAGGGTATATGCCCATTAGTGGGATTGCTGGGTCGTGTGGTAGTTCTATTTTAGTTTTTTCAGGAACATCCATACTGTTCTCCATAGAGGCTGTATCAATTTACATTCCCACCAACAGTGAAAGAGGGTTACCTTTTCTCCACACCCTCTCCAGCATTTATTGTTTGTAGATTTCTTGATGATGGCCATTCTGACTGGTGTGAGGTGATACCTCATTGTAGTTTTGATTTGCATTTCTCTAATGATTAGTGATGTTGAGCATGCTTTCATGTGTTTGTTGGCAATCTATATAATCTTCTTTGGAGAAATGTCTATTTAGGTCTTCTGCCCATTTTTGGATTGGGTTGTTTGTTTTTTTTGGTACTGAGCTGCATGAGCTGCTTGTAAATTTTGGAGATTAATCGTTTGTCAGTTGCTTCATTTGCAACATTTTATCCCATTCTAAGGAATGTGTTTTTGTCTTCTTTATGGTTTCCTTTGCTGTGCAAAAGCTTTTAAGTATCATTAGGTCCCATTTGTTTAGTTTTGTTTTTATTTCCATTTCTCTAGGTGGTGGGTCAAAAAGGATCTTGCTGTGATTTATGTCATAGAGTGTTCTGCCTATGTTTTCCTCTAAGAGTTTGATAGTGTCTGAACTTACATTTAGGTTTTTAATCCATTTTGATTTTATTTTTGTGTTTGGTGTTAGGGAGTGTTCTACCTTCATTCTTTTACATGTAGCTGTCCAGTTTTCCCAGCACCACTTATTGAAGAGGCTGTCTTTTCTCCATTGTATATCCTTGTCTCCTTTAACAAAAATAAGGTGACCATATGTGCAAGGGTTTATCTCTGGTGTTTCTATCCTGTTCCACTGATCTATATTTCTGTTTTTGTGCCAGTACCATACTGTCTTGATTACTGTAGATTTGTACTACAGTCTGATATCAGGGAGCCTGATTCCTCCAGCTCCGTTTTTCTTTCTCAAGATTGCTTTTGCTATTCGGGATCTTCTTTGTTTCCATACAAATTGTGAAATTTTTTGTTCTAGTTCTGTGAAAAATGCCGTTGGTACTTTGGTATGGATTGCACTGCATCTGTAGATTGCTTCGGGTAGTATAGTTATTTTCTCAATGTTGATTCTTCCAATCTAAGAACATGGTATATCCCTCCATCTGTTTGTATCATCTTTAATATCTTCATTCAGTGTCTTATAGATTTTTGAGTACAGGTCTTTTACCTCCTTAGGTAGATTTATTCCTAGGTATTTTATTCTTTTTGTTGCAGTGGTAAATGGGAGAGTTTTCTTCATTTCTCTTTAAATTTTTCGTCCTTAGTGTATAGGAATGCAAGAGATTTCTGTGCATTAATTTTGTATCCTGCAACTTTACCAAGTTCATTGATTAGCTCTAGTAGTTTTCTGGTAGCATCTTTAGGATTCTCTATGTACAGTATCATGTCATCTGCAAACAGTGACAGCTTTACTTCTTTTCTGATTTGGATTCTTTTTATTTCTTTTTCTTCTCTGATTGCTGTGGCTAAAACTGCCAAAACTATGTTGAATAATAGTGGTGAGAGTGGACAGTCTTGTCTTGTTCCTAATATTAGAGGAAATGGTTTCAGTTTTTTACCATTGAGAATGATGTTGGCTGTGGGTTTGTCATATATGGCCTTTCTTATGTTGAGGTAAGTTCCCTCTATGCCTACTTTCTGGAGGGTTTTTATCATAAATAGGTGTTGAATTTTGTCAAAAGCTTTATCTGCATCTATGGAGATGATCATATGATTTTTCTCCTTCCGTTTTTTTACATGGTTTATCCCATTTATTTATTTGCGTATGTTGAAGAATCCTTGCATTCCTGGGATAAACCCCACTAAATCATGGCGTATGATCCTTTTAATGTGCTGTTGGATTCTGTTTGCTAGTTTTTTGAGGATTTTTGCATCTATGTTCATCAGTGATATTGGCCTGTAGTTTTCTTTGTGACATCTTTGTCAGGTTTCGCTATCAGTGTGATGGTGGCCTCGTAGAATGAGTTTGGAAGTGTTCCCCCCTCTGCTATATTTTGGAAGAATTTGAGAAGGGTAGGTGTTAGCTCTTCTCTAAATGTTTGATAGAATTTGCCTGTGAAGCCATCTGGTCCTGGACTTTTGTTTGTTGGAAGATTTTTAAACACAGCGTCAATTTCAGTGCTTGTGATTCGTCTGTTTATATTTTCTATTTCTTCCTGGTTCAGTCTTGGAAGGTTGTGCTTTTCTAAGAATTTGTCCATTTCTTCCAGGTTGTCCATATTATTGGCATATAGTTGCTTGTAGTAATCTCTCATGATTCTTTGTATTTCTGCAGTGTCAGTTGTTACTTCTCCTTTTTCATTTCTAATTCTATTGATTTGAGTCTTCTCCCCTCTTTTTCTTGATGAGTCTGGCTAATGGTTTATTAATTTTGTTTTTCTTCTCAAAAAACCAACTTTAATTTTTATTGATCTTTGCTATAGTTTCCTTTTTTTCTTTTTCATTTATTTCTGCTCTGATCTTTATGATTTCTTTCCTTCTGCTAACTTTGGGATTTTTTTGTTCTTCTTTCTCTAATTGCTTTATGTGTAAGGTTAGGTTGTTTTTTTTGATATGTTTCTTGTTTCTTGAGGTTGGATTGTATTGCTATAAACTTTCATCTTAGAACTGCTTTTGCTGCATGCCATAGGCTTTGGGTCATCGTGTTTTCGTTGTCATTTGCTTCTAGGTATTTTTTGATTTCCTCTGATTTCTTCAGTGATCTCTTGGTTATTTAGTAGTGTATTGTTTAGCCTCCATGTCTTTGTATTTTTTACAGATTTTTTCCTGTAATTGGTATCTAATCTCATAGCTTTGTGGTTGGAAGATACAATTTCAATTTTCTTATATTTACCAAGGCTTGATTTGTGATCCAGGATATGATCTATCCTGGAGAAGATTCCCTGAGCACTTGAGAAGAAAGTGTATTCTGTTGTTTTGGGATGGAATGTCCTATAAATATCAATTAAGTCCATCTTGTTTAATGTATCATTTAAAGCTTGTGTTTCCTTACTTATTTTAATTTTGGATGATCTGTCTGTTGGTGAAAGTGGGGTGTTAAAGTCTCCTACTATGATTGTGTTACTGTCGATTTCCCCTTTTATGGCTGTTAGCATTTGCCTTATATATTGAGGTGCTCCTATGTTGGGTGCATAAATATTTACAATTGTTATATTTTCTTCTTGGATTGATCCCTTGATCATTACGTAGTATCCTTCCTTGTCTCTTGTAACATTCTTTATTTTAAAGTTTTTTTTTCTGATATGAGAATTACTTCTCCAGCTCTCTTTTGATTTCCATTTTCATGGAATATCTTTTTCCATCCCCTCACTTTCAGTCCGTATGTGTCCCTAGGTCTGAAGTGGTTTCTTGTAGACAGCATACATGCAGGTCTTGTTTTTGTGTCCATTCTGCCCATTTATGTCTTTTGGTTGGAGCATTTAATCCATATACCTTTAAGGTATTTATCGATATGTATGTTTCTATTACCATTTTCTTGATTGTTTTGGGTTTGTTATTGTAGGTCTTTTCCTTCTCTTGTGTTACCTGCCTAGAGAAGTTCCTTTAGCATTTGTTGTAAAGTTGGTGTGGTGGTGCTGAATTCTCTTAGCTTTTGCTTGTGTGTAAAGCTTTTAATTTCTCCATCAAATCTGAATGAGATCCTTGCTGGGTAGAGTAAGCTTGGTTGTAGGTTTTTCCCTTTCATTACTTTAAGTATGTCCTGCCACTCCCTTCTGGCTTGCAGAGTTTCTGCTGAAAGATCAGCTGTTAACCTTATGGGGGTTTCCTTGTATGTTATTTGTTGTTTTTCCCTTGCTGCTTTTAATATTTTTTCTTTGTGTTTAATTTTTGATAGTTTGATTAATGTGTGTTGGCATGTTTCTCCTTGCATTTATCCTATATGGGAATCTCTGCGCTTCCTGGACTTGACTATTTCCTTTCCCATATTAGGGAAGATTTCAACTATAGTCTACTGAAATAATTTCTCAGTCCCTTTCTTTTTCTCTTCTTCTTCGGAAACCCCTATAATTTGAATGTTGGTGCATTTAATGTTGTCCCAGAGGTCTCTGAGACTGTCCTCAATTCTTTTCATTCTTTTTTCTTTAGTCTGTTCTATGATAGTTATTTTCACTATTTTATCTTCCAGGTCACTTATCTGTTTTTTTGTCTCACACATTCTGCTATTGATTCTTTCTAGAGAATTTTTAATTTCATTTATTGTGTTGTTAATCATGGTTCGTTTGCTCTTTAGTTCTTCTAGGACCCTGTTAAACGGTTGTTGTACTTTCTCCATTCTATTTCCAAGATTTTGGATCATCTTTACTATCATTATTCTGAATTCTTTTTCAGGTAGACTGCCAATTTCCTCTTTATTTGTTTGGTCCTGTGGTTTTTTTTTTTTTTTAAATACATTTATTTATTTATTTTTAGTTGTGTTGGGTCTTCGTTTCTGTGCGAGAGCTTTCTCCAGTTGTGGCGAGCAGGGACCACTCTTCATCGCGGTGCATGGGCCTCTCACTATTGCGGCCTCTCTTGTTGCGGAGCACAGGCTCCAGACATGCAGGCTCAGTAGTTGTGGCTCACGGGTCCAGTTGCTCCGCGGCATGTGGGATCCTCCCAGACCAGGGCCCGAACCTGTGTCCCCCGCATTGGCAGGCAGACTCTCAACCACTGCGCCACCAGGGAAGCCCCGGTCCCGTGGTTTTTTTACCTTGCTCCTTCAACTGCTGTGTGTTTCTCTGTCTTCTCATTTTGCTTAACTTACCTTGTTTGGGGTCTCCTTTTCACAGGCTGCAGGTTCGTATTTCCCGTTGTTTTTGGTGTCTGTCCCGGGTGGCTAAGTTTGGTTCAGTGGGTTGTGTAGGCTTCCTGGTGGAGGAGACTGGTGCCTGTGTTCTGGTGGATGGGGCTGGATCTTATCTTTCTGTTGGGCAGGACCACGTTTGGTGGTGTGTTTTGGGATGTCTGTGACCTTATTATGATTTTAGGCAGCCTCTCTGTTAACGGGTGGGGTTGTGTTCCTGTCTTGCTAGTTGTCTGACATAGGGTGTCCAGCGCTGTAGCTTGCTGGTCATTGAGTAGAGCTTGGTCTTGGCGTGAGATGGAGATCTCTGGGAGATTTTCTCCGTTTGATATTATGTGGAGCTGGGAGGTCTCTGGTGGGCCAGTGTCCTGAAGTTGGCTCTCCCACCTCAGAGGCAGAGCCCTGACACGCGGCTGGAGCATGACGGCCCTGTCACCCGCTCAGCTCAGAAGAAAAGGGAGAAAAAAAGAAAGAACGAAAAAGTAAAATAAAGTTATTAAAACAAAATAAAGAAATATTAAAAATAAAAAAAAATAAAAAGTAATAAAAGAAAAGCAAGAAGGAACGAGAGAAAGAAAGCAGAGAGCAACCAAACCATGAAACAAATCCAGCAAGGATAACAAACACTAAATGTATACTAAAAAAAAAAAAAAAAAAAGGAAAAAAACCCAAGAAAAAAGGGAAAAAAAAAAACATAAAAGAAAAAATAACACAAAGAAGCAAACACATACACACTCACAAAAAGAGAAAAAGGAA
>NW_020838008.1:4565975-4628617 GCF_003676395.1 Aethalodelphis obliquidens
CAAAAAAAAAAAAAAAAAAAAAGGACAGAACCCTAGGACAAATGGTAAAAGCAAAGCTATACAGACAAAATCACACAAAGAAGCATACACATACACACTCACAAAAAGAGAAAAAGGAAAAGTATATACATATCTATATATTTAAAAAAAAAAAGGAAGAGAGCAACCAAATCAATACAAATCTACCAATGATAATTAACTCTAAATACTGAACTAAGATTAACATAAGACCAGAAACAAATTAGATGCAGAAAGCAAACCCCAAGTCTACAGTTGCTCCCAAGGTCCACCACCTCAATTTTGGGATGATTCGTTGTCTATTCAGGTATTCCACAGATGCAGGGTACGTGAAGTCGATTTTGGAGATTTAATCCGCTGCTCCTGAGGCTGCTGGGAGAGATTTCCCTTTCTCTTTTTTGTTCCCACAGCTTCTGGGGTTCAGCTTTGGATTTGGCCCTGCCTCTGCGTGTAGGTCGCGTGAGGGTGTCTTTTCCCGCCCAGACAGGACGGGGTTAAAGGAGCCGCTGATTCGGGGGCTCTGGCTCACTCAGGCTGGGGGGAGGGAAGGGTACGGAGTGCGGGGCGAGCCTATGGTAGCAGTGGCCGGCATGACGTTGCACCAGCCTGAGGCCCGCCGTGCGTTCTCCCAGTGAAGTTGTCCCTGGATCACGGGCCCCTGGCAGTGGCGGGCTGCACAGGCTCCCGGGAGGGGGAGGTGTGGATAGTGACCTGTGCTCGCACACAGGCTTCTTGGTGGCGGCAGCAGCAGCCTTAGCGTCTCATGCCCGCCTCTGGCGTCTGCGCTGATAGCTGCGGCTCATGCCCGTCTCTGGAGCTTGTTTCAGCAGTGTTTTGAATCCCCTGTCCTTGCACACTCCGAAACAATGCTCTCTTGCCTCTTTGGCAGTTCCAGACTTTTTCCTGAACTCCCTCCCATCTAGCTGTGGCGCAGTAGCCCTCTTCAGGCTGTGTTCACGCAGCCAACCCCAGTCCTCTCCCTGGGATCTGGCCTCCAAAGCCCGAGCCTCAGCTCCCAGCCTCTGCCCACCCTGGCAGGTGAGCAGACAAGCCTCTCAGGCTGGTGAGTGCTGGTCGGCACCGATCCTCTGTGTGGGAATCTCTCCGCTTTGCCCTCTGCACCCCTGTTGCTGTGCTCTCCTCCGTGGCTCTGAATCTTCCCCCACTGCCCACCCGCCATCTCTGCCACTGAAGGGGCCTAGTGTGTGCAAACTTTTCCTCCTTCACAGCTCCCTCCCACTGGTGCAGGTCCCGTCCCTATTCTTTGTCTCTGTTTTTTCTTTTATCTTTTGCCCTACCCAGGTACGTGGGGAGTTTCTTGCCTTTTGGGAGGTCTGAGGTCTTCTGCCAGCATTCAGTAGGTGTTCTGTAGGAGTCGTTCCACATGTAGATGTATTTCTGATGTATCTGTGGGGAGGAAGGTGATCTCCACGTCTTACTCCTCTGCCATGTTGAAGGTCTCCTCTATCTGATTGAATTTTAAGTTTGATTTTGAAACTAAATCATTGGAGAATGTAAAAATTGAATATTATAGCAATGATGACTTAAATATACAATGTGGACTTTTGTCTAGGGTTCATTTTATTCTATATTTTAAGATTTTATCTGTTGTAATATCTAGCACATATAAATTCTCAGAAGTAAATGCTCACAATGACCAGGAACTGAGCATTTTATATAGCCATTAGTATCTTAGACAAATTTCTAGGTTAATTGAGACTGTAATTGTGTTTTCTTGGGAAACAAGCATACCTGGGATCTAAACAATAGTACTTATCAAGAAGTTCACCTTGTTTTGTTAGAAGGCCATAAATAATAGAATCATAGAGCAGGGAGTGACTATGGTATACATAACATCACAGAAATGATGAAAGACAGCCTTATCTCTAGAAGAATTTTAGGTTTAGATTAAGAAAGGAAAAGGAGGGTTCATCACATCCCTTTCCTAGGAGGTAAAGACTAGCATCTTTAACAAGGTCTGCTGGCTGTAAGGGATTTGGTCCTGGCCTCTGTCAACAGCTTCAACTAACTCAACCTATAGCACTCTGAGTCTAGCCATGTAAGCCTCCTTTGGTTTCTTGAATTCCCTCATCCTTCGTTCTTCAGGGCTTTGATGCTTCCCTTTCTTCTTTATGGAGGGCTCTACCTGTCTGCTTAGTTAATCCCAATACATCCTTCAGAATTCAGATCAGAAAGTACTTTGAGGATGTTTTCTCTTCACTTTCACCAGAATAGAATTCCCTCTCTATACTCATAGCTTCCAGTAAGTATCTTTTATAGCTCGTAGCACAATGGAAGTTAAAAATACATTATGTTGTCAATTGTTTACCATATTTCTTGCTAGAATATAAGTTGATGAGGACAGTCATCACTTTTGTCTTGGTTCGCCATCCCTCCCCAACCCCATGCTTAGTATAATGATAGCATGTAGTTAGTGCTTGATGCATACTTATTGATTGATTGAATGAACAAATGGATAGATAAATGCATAATGAATAAATAAATTCAAGGCCAGAACAATGGAGAGGAAAGGGTATAAAATAGGAAAAAATGATCAGAGAAAAGAAGAGAGGGAATATCATAAAAACTCCAATGGGGTGAGAGATAGAGGGAGGCAGTAGAAGATGTTTAATACTTGGAAACTATTTAAATAAGGGTATAGTATTGAGGTGTGGAGGTTTGTAAGAAAGAGAAAGGGGGAGAATGTTTGCCTTTGTTATTTTAACTTAGTCAAATTCTGTTTCCTTGGCATTTGGTATTTGGGAGCAATTTTCAACATGATGACTTAGATGCTGTATTGGTCACTTTTCTTTTTAGGATGTGAATCCCTCTTCTCCTCCACCTAAAACGTCCAAAAGATTAAGAATATTTAAAATATTATATTAGTGGGAAAGAAGATAGAATCTGTATCACAGTTAGTGAAAGAAGAAACTAAGAGATGGAAAAAAAACCACCCTCATATAAGATTTAAAAAAGCTGTTGATTTAGGATAAGAAGATGTTTCTTCTCTGGGGGCAAATCCAGGTTTTCTGAATCCTGGAAGATTATACAGTTGATGCTTGAACAACAAGGATTTGAACTGTACTGGAACTCTCATGTGTAAATTGTTTCCATTAAATAGGTGCTTCCAATAAATGGGACTATGGGATAACAAAATCCCTGGCAGATCCTGGAACCAATCCCCTGTGGAAACTGAGGAGGGATGACTGTACATTGGGAGACTCTCTCTCCCTTTTTTTTTTTTTTTACTTTTTAACGGATAGTTTTATTGAGATAATGGTAGATTCACATGCAATAGTAAGAAACAGTACAGAGTAATCTCATATATGCTTTACCTGCATACACTTTGTAAAACTACTGTGTAATACCACAACCAGGGAATTGTCACTGATGCAATCCACCAGTGTATTCTTATTCCCTCAGTTTTTTCTTGTACTCATATTTGTGTGTGAATTTAGTTCTATACAATTTTATTAAATGTGTACATTCATGTATCTGCTACTATGGTCAAGATAATGATCAGTTCCAGCATCATGAATATCTTTACTCTTGCCCTTTCATAATCACATCCATTTCTCTCCAGCCCTTTATATAATTTCCTGGAAACTCATATAAATGGCTGTGTATGAAAAGTTTGTCCATTTCTATGGCTGAGTAGTATTCTGTGGTATGCATGTACCACAGCATCTTTTAAAATTGAAGTATAGTTGATTTACAATATTATGTTAAGTTCAGGTGTACAACATAGTGATTCAATACTTTTATAGATCATACTCAATTTAAAGTTATTACAAAATAATGGCTATATTTCTCTGGGCTTTGGGACTAGTTAGTGAAAATAAGCATCCCTGAATTTTAATTAACTGGACTATAATTTTGCTTTTGCTCAGCCGTGTTCTTCCTATCTGTGCAATTTTAAAAGACTGCATTAACTTCTTTAAACTTGAGTTTCCTCTTACATGAAATGGTGTGAGCCATGATTTCCATTGAGAGGTTGGTGTGATGTTGTAACACATCGTTTATTTTATAGGAAAAATTGCTTTGTAACTTGGAAGTGGTATAGAGTTAGTCATTGATGCCATTATGATATTTATTAATTTATTTTATCTTTACAATCACACTTATATCACTTTGTTTTTTTAAAGTGGAAAAAACAGACAGTACTTTTTTAGGATTTCTCCTAAAGAACTAAAACTTGCTGACCAGTACTTTCATGGTCTTTCTGACCCTCATTTATTCATGGTGGGTATGTTCATTAAGAATTGGCCATTTAGAAGCCTGTGCTGACCTAGGCTAACTGACTGGCTATAGCTAAAAGTATTCACCATCTTCCATGTTGCTCAGAGTTTTTTGCTTGATTCTGATTCCTAGTTGTCATTCAAATTCTAATTTTTGTTTTCAGGGAATGGAATTATTTGATAACTCCCTTTTCCTTACTACTGCTGGTTCCTGTCAGTCTGTCAGAAAGCAAAAGAAAAAAAAATTTTTTTTAAATAATAAAAGCAAAAAGTTATATTGGAGTTTGTAGAAATTCCAGTTATGTTGTTATATAACATCTGTCCCTTTTACTTGATAG
This sequence comes from Aethalodelphis obliquidens, assembly GCF_003676395.1. Lineage (NCBI taxonomy): Eukaryota > Metazoa > Chordata > Mammalia > Artiodactyla > Delphinidae > Aethalodelphis > Aethalodelphis obliquidens. Next base: position 4,570,570 of record NW_020838008.1, read on the forward strand.
TTGTCTCATACTTCTGCACTTCCTAGTGGCATTCCCTTCGGCTGCAGTTTTAGAAACAAATTATAATATTTTCACTTCTTTCTTAGGTGCTGGGTTTACTGCACAGAATGTAATTAGTTAAGCTCTTTTCCATGAGTCTAAATACAAGTACAGACATATATGCACAGTTGACATAACACACTCTTTTACCCATTTTAAATGTTGAAGGGGAGCTCTGTGTTCTTAGTCTTTTTTTTTTTTTAAGATTTTTTTTTTTTTTTTGCGGTACGCGGGCCTCTCACTGTTGTGGCCTCTCCCGTTGCGGAGCACAGGCTCCGGATGCGCAGGCTCAGCGGCCATGGCTCACGGGCCCAGCCGCTCCGCAGCATGTGGGACCCTCCCAGACCGGGGCACGAACCCGTGTTCCCTGCATCGGCAGGTGGACTCCCAACCACTGCGCCACCACAGAAGCCCTAAGATGTTTTTTGATGTGGACCATTTTTAAAGTCTTTATGGAATATGTTACAATATTGCTTCTGTTTTATGTTTTGGTTTTTGTGGCTGTGAGGCATGTGGAATCTTAGCTCCATGACCAGGGATCTAACTTGCACCCCCTGCATTGGATGGCGAAGGCTTAACCACTGGACCACGAGGGAAGTGCCTGTGCTCTAAGTCTTGATCATGGCACAACTGTTCTGCTGTGTGTGTGGGGGGGTGTGAGAAGGGATGACCAAGGCAGAGACAGGGGGAGGGTGTGTCCTTGGAATATGTCAGATTATTGCACCACCTTTTCTAACTAGCTATCCTTCAGTTGTTAAAAGATCAGTTTCAGTCCCAGCAAGGGACTACCTCTGAGGCCACCAGGATAGTTCTAGTAGCTATCTGAGGGAGAATCAGAGTAAGAGAAGTAAGTAAGGCAGTGTCGAGGTCAGGTGGCCTTCAGCAAGTTGCCTGTCATCTGAGAGGTGACATGATTACCCAAGAGGATGACTGTGAAGATTAAATGTGGTAATATATGTGAAATACCTGGAACTTCCTAGGTGCTCAATAAATATTTGTAAGTTCACACAAAGAGTTTTTGGATCAAGTATGTACCTATCAAGGGCTTGGTGCCAAGCCTGGCCCATAGGACGTACTCAGTAAAGAGCCTAAACTGGAGAGCAAGGTGCAGGGGCTGCTGCCTGGGGCTTAGTACCTTACCTCCATGAAGAAGACGGTGGAAAAAAGAGTGTGGAGAGAAGAGAAAGTAAAATGTCATGACGGAAGAATTTGAAGATTAAAAAATCTTTAACATTCTTTCATTTGAAAACCTCAGATACATATATATTCTTTTATTCCCATGGGACTCAGGATGTCAGAAGTTGGTTATGAGTGGGCTCTGAGCGCCCTGAGAGATGCCCCTCCTTAATGTTGCTTTTTAAAGCAGATGCTTAAAATACTCAATAAAGTACTTAATTTTCTAGAAGTAGTGAAACAGCTCTTTCTTCAAGGAGCAGAATCAGCTCTCTATATAGTCTTATTTTTATATCAATAACACCTAATATAAAAGTAGCACATTGATTTCAATGAGCAATGAATACTGAGATAGGTGTTGCCGTTGTTCTAAGGAAAGCTTAAGAGAGCTAAAGGATCTTGTCCAAGTTCACAGAGCTAGTAAATGACAGAGTAGGAATTCAACCCTGGCCTGGCCCATTCCCTGACTACCACTCTCAACTGTTTTAGACTTTTTTGAATAACTTTTTAAAAGTCATCCATCAGACTTTTCTTTGCCTTTTGGCCGATCTCATCTGCCACCTGCAAGTGTGGGAGTTTCTTTGTACGCACATAGACATCACTGGCGTCGGAACTACACTCTGATATATATTTATAACCTAGTCTCTCCAGATCCTGAATCAGCCCTTTATGAGCTTCCTTTCCACATAAGTGTTTTGATTCCATCCAGTCATGGTCAGCAAATAGGAAACTTCGATAGACTTTTAAATGTTATTCTTGATAAATAAATAATAGGTTTGGTTGCCATAAGGCATGAAAGGGATTCTCCATATAACTGCATTTAAGATGATACATTTTCAAAAGCTTAGTCAAAGACTTCCACTGCAACTTCTGTTAAACAGTTTTCCAGAAGTCAGTCTAAACCTAGGACGTGGTATGAAATGCTGTTCTTGGAGTTACGTATTGTTATAAAGACATAACATGAAGGTTTGGGATCAAAGTATATTTTACTCTGTTCTTCAGTGCAAGAAAATTTGATTTCACTTTTTCACAATATGGTACACATGAAGGATGACAGCTGGTAAAACTTACTTCTTGTTTATCATCCATGCCTTAGGGACGGTAAAGGATGAGTCCCAGGGAGAAAATGAAAACACATGGTGTACAATTTTATTTGAAACAACATGAAACTTCAAAAATACACTGTGAAATAGATCATCTTATTTAATTTAGAATGCCTGCTCAAAACAAAAAGGAAATCAAGTACTTTTGCACATTAATATTTTTAATCTTTAGGCAAAGCATAATCTCATTTTACACCTTCTAAATTGTTCAGTATCTCAGACATGTAAAATTGATGCTCTGTCCTATGTCTGACTAATGTTTTTTAAAAATAACTCCTTTATATATATATATATATGTTATCAATTTTGACTCCTTGGCACAGTATAATATACATATGCATTGAAGGGAACAAAGCAGATTTTTGAAAGAATGCAGAAAACTATAAATAGTCTTGAATATTATCTCAATGTGGTAAAATAGGGTACATATTTATTCTCATTTTCTGATATGCTAATTTCTTTCTTGCCCTAGACAGATATTCTCATGAATTACATATTTATGGTGAATTTTAACAGTTGTTTCATATACATGTGAAACATATATGCCAGTTGTTTCCTTTGAGATTTTGAGATAGACTTCATTCTTTCTTCATGACTCTTGAGTATCTCTTCAAAAAGATCAAATTCACATGGCCATTGTAGCTTAGTACGATTAATCTTTTTTTTTTTTTTTTTTTTTTTTTTTGCGGTACGCGGGCCTCTCACCGTTGTGGCCTCTCCCGTTGCGGAGAACCGGCTCCGAACGCGCAGGCTCAGCGGCCATGGCTCACGGGCCCAGCCGCTCCGCTGCATGTGGGATCTTCCCAGACTGAAGCACGAACCCGTGTCCCCTGCATCGGCAGGCGGACTCTCAACCACTGCGCCACCGGGGAAGCCCAGTAGGATTAATCTTATATATGATTTTCAAATGGCAGATATTTAAGATTGATTGGAAGAGACTTGGCAAAATGCAAGCTGGATATTTTTATCCTTTATCGTCTTGGATTTTCCTTCTCTTACCATATCAAGCAATCATGGTCTCACAGAGACAGAAGCGACTGAAGAAGAGCCTGTTCCTGCGGAGCAGTGACTTGCTGTTAGGACTGTGGTGTAAATTGGGAAATCCTCCATCATAGCTTATAGCTTATAGTAACTCCAGTTTTTGAAGTGCCATGTTTATAAAAGGACGCGTGTGTGTTGATATTTTAAAAAGATTAAATGAAACATACAGGGATAGAGAAACCCTACTTAATTGCTGCTGCATTAGAAGTGATACTTTCTTATTATTGATTTCCAGAATAGTCAGCTAAACTGAATCGTGGAGTAGCAATCAAGAGACCCGATTCCAATTCTGGCTAAGTCTTGCCGCCCCACCACACCGCAGATACTCCCACCTGTTGGGTGAAAATAAAATAATTGCATGAATTTTCGTAACCTTATTTATTTGCCTATAAACTGGAATGGTAATGTAGTAAAATTTTGAAATATAAGTATGGAGTAACATCTTCAGATCCCAAACTGTGATTTCCCTAACTCAGGTTTCAGACATGTTTAACATAGTGACATTATCTTGAAGGCATTCACTAAATCAGCCCAGGAACTGTAAGTTTGTTTGATGTGTGTGTGTGTGTGTGTGTGTGTGTGTGTGTGTGTATGTAAGAGTTTGTGCAGACTAAGACTGTACATGTCAGCAGAAAAAGAAGGTAAGATTTGTCATATAAATAAGTCATGGATGACCCATGTGTCCTGGTGTTCTGCTATGTTTGTGTGTGTGTTCTTGTTTTTTCTTGCTTTCCATAAAGACTTGTGAAGGAAGAACTTAATTATAAGGAGTAATAATTGGAACACACTGGTATCAAGTATAGATTCTCTGTTATGAAATTTATTTAGGATCAGCATCTTTGCATTATTTTATAGCTTGATTTTATTTATATTTAATTTCATTGATTGTTAAGTATTTTGTAAGTGACCAAAATATGTTGTGTAAAATCAAAACTTTAATGCTGTATTTCTCTCATGTTAAAACAGTGCTTTCTTTTTTTTTTTTAAACATCTTTATTGGAGTATAATTGCTATTCAATGGTGTGTTAGTTTCTGCTTTATAATAAAAAGAACCAGTTATACATACACATATATCCCCATAACTCTTCCCTCTTGCATCTCCCTCCCTTGCACCCTCCCTATCCCACCCCTCTAGTGGTCACAAAGCACCGAGCTGATCTCCCTGTGCTATGTGGCTGCTTCCCACTAGCTATCTGTTTTACATTTGGTAGCGTATATAAGGCCATGAGACTGTCACTTGATCCCAGTTTACCCTTACCCCTCCCCCTGTCCTCAAGGCCATTCTCTACTAGGTCTGCATCTTTATTCCCGTCTTGCCCCTAGGTTCTTCATGACCACTTTTTTTTTTTTTAGACTCTATATATATGTGTTAGCATACGGTATTTGTTTTTCTTTCTGACTTACTTCACTCTGTGTGACAGACTCTAGGTCCATCCACCTCACTACAAATAACTCAACTTCATTTCTGTTTTTGGCTGAGTAATAGTCCATATGTGCTACATCTTCTTTATCCATTCATCTGTTGATGGACACTTAGGTTGCTTCCATGTCCTGGCTATTGTAAATAGAGCTGCAGTGAACATTGTGGTACATGACTCTATTTGGATTATGGTTTTCTCAGGGTATATGCCCAGTAGTGGGATTGCTGGGTCATATAGTAGTTCTATTTTTAGTTTTTTAAGGAAACTTCATGCTGTTCTCCATAGTGGCTGTATCAATTTACATTCCCACTAACGGTGCAAGAGGGTTCCTTTATCTCCACACCCTCTCCAGCATTTATTGTTTGTAGATATTTTGATGATGGCCATTCTGACCTGTGTGAGATGATACCTCATTGTAGTTTTGATTTGCATTTCTCTAATGATTAATGATGTTGAGCGTTCTTTCATGTGTTTGTTGGCAATCTGTATATCTTCTTTGGAGAAATGTCTATTTAGGTCTTCTGCCCATTTTTGGATTGGGTTGTTTGTTTTTTTGATATTGAGCTGCATGAGCTACTTGTAAATTTTGGAGATTAATCCTTTGTCAGTTGTTTCATTTGTAAATATTTTCTCCCATTCTGAGGGTTGTCTTCTTGTTTATGGTTTCCTTTGCTGTGCAAAAGCTTTTAAGTTTCATTATGTCCCATTTGTTTATTTTTGTTTTTATTTCCATTTCTCTAGGAGGGGAGTCAAAAAGGATCTTGCTGTGATTTATGTCATAGAGTGTTCTGGCTATTTTTTCCTGTAGGAGTTTGATAGTGTCTGGCCTTACATTTAGGTCTTTAATCCATTTTGAGTTTATTTTTGTGTATGGTGTTAGGGAGTGTTCTCATTTCATTCTTCTATATGTAGCTGTCCAATTTTCCCAGAACAACTTATTGAAGAGGCTCTCTTTTCTCCATTGTATATTGTTGCCTCCTTTATCAAAGATAAGGTGACCATATGTGCATGGGTTTATCTCTGGGCTTTCTATCCTGTTCCATTGATGTATATTTCTGTTTTTGTGCCAGTACCATAATGTCTTGATTACTGTAGCTTTGTAGTATAGTCTGAAGTCAGGGAGCCTGATTCCTCCAGCTCTGTGTTTCTTTCTCAAGATTGCTTTTGCTATTCGGGATCTTTTTTGTTTCCATACAAATTGTGAAATGTTTTGTTCTAGTTCTGTGAAACATGCCAGTGGTAGTTTGATAGGGACTGCATTGAATCTGTAGATTGCTTTGGGTAGTAGAGTCATTTTCACAATGTTGATTCTTCCAATCCAAGAACATGGTATATCTCTCCATCTGTTTGTATCATCTTTAATATCTTTCATCAGTGTCTTATAATTTTCTGCATACAGGTCTTTTGTCTCCTTAGGTAGATTTATTCCTAGGTATTTTATTCTTTTTGTTGCAATGGTAAATGGGACTGTTTTCTTTTTTAATTTAACTTTCAGATTTTTTTCATTAGTGTATAGGAATGCAAGAGATTTCTGTGCATTAATTTTGTATCCTGCTACTTTACCAAATTCATTGATTAGCTCTAGTAGTTTTCTGGTAGTGTCTTTAGGATTCTTTATGTATAGTATCATGTCATCTGCAAACAGTGACAGCTTTACTTCTTCTTTTCTGATTTGGATTCCTTTTATTTCTTTTTCTTCTCTGATTGCTGTGGCTAAAACTTCCAAAACAAAAAACAGTGCTTTCTTAATCCAGAGTTTTGTTTGTAATGGATTTCTCTGACTAAATAATCCTATTTAAAGTTTACTTTAATATTAAATGAGTTTTAAATTCACTGGGACCAACTTTGAGTCTGATTTGTAAGTAAACTGAGGTTAGCCATCTCTGAATAATTAAAAATTAATGAGACATGACTACTTGGGTAGATTCATATTAAAATAAGTAGATCGACTGAGATTATCTGTGATTGCTAGATTACAGTGAAAATTGGCTGTCATTCTTCATTGCAGCTTTTATAATAAAAATAAATAATGATTTCAAAAATACTGTAGTAACCAGTTTAGAATTGTCAAAAGGTATCAGGATTTAAAATATGATTTACTCTTTTAATGTACTTTATGTTGAGTTTAGCTATAATCTGTAAGTAGAGATTTTCTCACCTGCCTTTTGCTAAAATATGCACTGCTATATTAATTTTAAAGAAACCAGTAGTTTTTCTCATTTTAACCATTTATTTTCTTTGAAGGGAAAATACACTTTTTATGCTTTAGTACTTTTAGTACATAACTTACACATATATGAAATAGAATTTTCAAAGTGCTTAGAATAAAATAGAAAATTGTCTGAATTTTTACTTCCTAACTCAGAGGTAAGAACTATAAACTCTTCATCTTATACCTTTCTAGTACTTTTTAAAAAAATTTATTTATTTTATTATTTTTGGCTGCATTGGGTCTTCATTGCTGTACGCAGGCGGCATGTGGGATCTTCCTGGACCAGGACTCGAACCTGTGTCCCCTGCATTGGCAGGCAGATTCCCAACCACTGCACCAGCAGGGAAGCCCCTTTCTAGTACTTTTGTATCAAATATGTAACATAGGGATATATCATTTTAAAAATTTAAGTGCTGTCATATGGTACATTACATTTGTATTATACTGCAACTCTGCTTTTTCTGTGTATCTATGTATGTGGGAGATTGTCCTTGTAAGACATATTGGTCTATCACATTATTTTTAGTACCTGTTTAATATTATGTGAGTGAACTATCATGTCTTAAACCAGTCTCATCCTTTAGGTGGACATTTAGGTTGTTTCCAGATTTTTGCTATTAAAATTGTATGTATATAATTTAATATATAATATAAAGTATATAAAATTTATGTTGAAAATGTGCGAATATTTGAGTATGACTTTTTCAGAGGCAACTGACAGAAATTCAAATAAAATTAACTGAGAAACCCAAACAAAGAAAAATATTGTCTGGTACAAGAAAGGTTTCCAAGGTATACCTGTTTTAAGGTATGGAACGATTCAAGTTTCAAGTTTTTAAATGTCTCTGAATCTCTCATTTTCTCTCCTCTGTGTGAGATTTATTCTCAGAGAAGTTCTCTGTATATGTTAGAAAAGATGGCCACCAGTTGATTTAGGTTTGTGTGGTCCTTGCATACATCAACTTAAACTAGAAATGCTCTCTCTTTTTTCACAGGAACCATGTGAAAAATTTTTAGTGGAACTTTATTCACTTTTATTATGTGGCTAAATTTTGACAGTCAAAGAAAGAAAGGGGATGAGGAATCTGTAGTACTGCATGCCCAATACTGTGATTGACCATCTCCACCATAAGCATATAGGATGGGAGAATTTCTTTGAAGAAAAAAACACAAGAACGATAGATACAAGGAATATTAATATTTCAGATTTTGATAGATGTAGCTAAATTACACTTCTGAAGCAATTTATACTGCAAGCAAAGTATGTGAGATACTTTATCTGCCTCATACTATATCACATCATTCATTTTACTTTTATGAGTTTTAAAATCTCATTTTATTTTCTATTTCTTTTTAATATTAATGAGTTGTGGTATTGTTTTCATATGTTTATTGGGCATTTGTATGTCCTCTGTGAATTGTTTGCTTATTTTGTATTATTTGTATTTTGTTTATTTTGTATTAAGTAATTTGTCTTTCTAACATTAATGTTAAGGAAATATTATATATTCTGAATGGTAATTCTCTGTTTCATAGGCTGCACGTAAATTCTTTAGTCTACATTATATCTTTCAGTTTTCCTATGATGTCTCTCATTACACAGATTCTTTATGGCTTCTAATTATTGCATATTCCTGAGGAAGGCTTGCCTCCTATCAGGGTTGTCTCAGTATTTCTAACAATTTTGAAGTTTTAAAAAATAGAGTTATTCTATTTTATAATTATATCTTTAATATTTAAAGCAAATCAATGATGACATTGTAGTACATGTTTCACTGGGTAAACAGGCAAACAAACACGCTCTGGTTGGTGCTAGAGAGGAAGTCAGTGTTTCCTGTAGGAAGGCATCAAGGCTATCACTTCCTTATCATATGCATCTGTAATAAAGTGCCTGTCTCATCAGTGCCATTTGGGACCCACTTCTTTTCAGTCTTTCTGCTCCATCATCCTTAGCACGTTTGCTCTTGTTCTTGACTTACTTCACTTCGTCACAGGTGCCAGGCATAAGATCTTCATTTGCTAATGTCAAAAGCTGAAAGGAAGGAAATGCAGATGGTGGAGGGGACTTCTTCACATACGGAGGAAAATATTTCCCAGAATAAGTCCCAGCACATACAGTATATTTCTTTTGCCAGAAGAGTCTCATAGCCACTTCCCCAGGTCGGTCCTTGGCATAGGTGGGTGAGATCCCTATGATCAGCTTAAACCAATCATTATTCATACCATAGAGCCACGGACATTGACACTTGAACACATTTGTTAGCAAGAAAAATGTGAGCGAATGGTTGATGAATAGGTAAACAACAGAGTCTGTCACACCAAATATACAAATACAGTACTTTGCATTTTACAGAAGACTTTCATGTATTCACTTGTTTGCTTTACCTCACATTCATGTAAGGACAGTTTTTCTTCCAGTTTTACAGGTGAGGAAACTGAGATCTAAAAAATTACACATTTTGCCTAATATCACAAAACTGATGAGACATGAGAGAATTAATTCAAGTCTTCTAATTCCTAGTTCAAGACATTATTTGCTATACGACATGGTTTATCATTTAAACAAACAAATGTGCTTTTTAAAATTGAAGTATAGATTACTTACAGTGTTGTATTAGTTTCTAGTGTACAGCAAAGTGTTTCAGTTTTATCTATCTATCTATATTCTTTTTCATATTCTTTTCCATTCTAGTTTATTTCAAGACATTGAATATTGTTCCTATACTATGCAGTAGGACCTTATTATCTATTTTAGATATATCCTAAACTCCTAATTTATCCTGCTCTCCTTTCCTCTTTGGTAACCATAAGTTTGTTTTCTATGCCTATGAGTCTGTTTCTGTTTTATAAATAAGTTCATTTGTATCATATTTTAGATTCCATATGTAAGTGATATCATATGATATTTGTCTTTCTCTGACTTTCTTCACTTAATATGATAATCTGTAGGTCCACACATGTTGCTGCAAATTTTTTATTTTATTCTTTTTATGGCTGAGTAGTGTTCCATTTTATATGGAATCTATCTATCTGTCTGTCTGTCTATCTATTTATCTATCTATCTCACATGTTCTTTATCCATTCATCTGTTTTTGGACATTTAGGTGGCTTCCATGTCTTGGCTATTGTAAATAGTGCTGCTGTGAACATTGAGGTGCATGTATCTTTTTGAATTAGAGTTTTCTCTGAATATATGCCCAGGAGTGGGATTTCTGGATCATATTGTAACTCTATTTTTAGTGTTTTTAAGGAACCTCCATACTGTTCTCCATAGTGTCTGTACCAATTTACATTCCCACCAACAGTATAGGAGGATTCCCTTTTCTCCACACCCTATCCAGCGTTTATGGCCATTCTGACCAGTGTGTGGTGATACCTCATTGGAGTTTTGATTTGCATTTCTCTAGTAATTAGCAGTTGTGAGCACCTTTTCATGTGCTTATTAGCCATCTATATGTACTCCTAAATAAATGTGTTTTTAAAATAAGAAGAAGAATGAGGAGTAGTTTTAGGTACGTTGGTGAAACATCACCATAAAAATTCCAACTTTCTTTTTTGTTATGTACAAAAGTTGTCTTGGGAGTAGCTAAACACTTGAGAGTGACCTCTTGGTAGAAAAAATGACAGCTACGTAGCAAGGTGCATAAGTCATTTCTCACACAAAGGAAACTTGCAATTATTAAAATAGGTAGAAGAAACGATTTTTCAGGAATGTATTCAATGCAAGTTGAAACGTGAATTGGATGGTTTCATGGATGCTTTCCACTTCTGTAGGAATGAGATACAAGGCAAAGATACCTTTTGCATAATAATATATATTTCAAAAATATGTGTGAAAGGTTTTGTTGCTGTAAAGGCTTCTGAACGCTTTAAGATTTTATCACAGTTTTGTTTGTTTGTTTTGTTTTCTAAATAGTTGAGAGTAGCAGGATGGATTCTGTTTCATTTGTAGTCTCTCCCCCAAATATTCCTGTTTTTTAGGGACTGTCATTTGGGTTTTTATTGTCTATTGTAGGAATTCATCCAAAGCAATCCTGACATGTCACATATAAGCTCTTAAGGCTTTAGCTCTCTCTTGTTTCAAGTGATAATACAGTACTAAGAACATTAATGTTTGAGGATCTCTTCTGCTGACAGCCAGTCTGACATCCTGGTTCAGATAAACTAAATTTAAGTGTGAAAACAGCAGTGCTCCGTTTGCTGCATTATGAATATTCTGAGTACCTGGGGTAATAAAAGATGGTCTGCATGGATCCTTATTATGCTTAAGTTGTTTGTTTTTATGTAAAGCCTCTTTGTTCAGTAGACATACATGATTTGCAGAGATGCCAATTTATAATTCCTGTGATGTTTTATGGTCTGTTCTTGAATATCTGAAAAGTGAAGGAAACATCTTTTTCCCATTACTTGTTTTTGTGATACAAGATAAGCGATCTTGCCTGAAATGTAGACTTTTAGATTGCTTGATTCCTTTCTAATAGAAATAGAGAAATTGGCTTTTTAGGTGAAGATTTTCCAAATTTAGTGAGGATTCTTTTAAAACCTCTTTATGAGAAACAACGACAACAGTAAAAGAAGCCCTCTTTTCCTCTATCTGTCTCTCTATTTGGAGTATTTTCTGCTTGCTTATATTTTTCAGTATTTTCTCCCTTTTATAATGATAAGAAAGGTCATCCAATTATATGAGGAGGTAAATGAATTTTGAGGTGCCTGTAAAAATTTAGAAAACTTTCATGTGAATGGATTAAAAAAAATCTAACAAACTGAAGAGACCAGCTGAAGTTATGCAAAGAGAATATCAAACATTTCAGTTGAAATACTTTGGACTGGAGCTTATATATTACAGTATAAATGTCAAATATTGTTTAAAACATCCATTTATATATTAACATTTTATGAAATACCACTTATACAATAACAGTAACATTGTGTGTATGCTTTGGGCAATTAACTATTCCTCAGGCTTTAGTTTTTTCACCTGCTCAGTGATGGACTTGCTAAATCAAATTCATGAACTCCAGTGCCCATGGGAGTCCAGAGTGTATGGTGAGTGAGTGGCAGGGACTCTTTATAACCGGATAGTGCATGGTATATCTGGCTGGTCTGTTTCTTTCTTTGTTTCTTTTAACCTAGATATTCTGGGTGAAATAAAACATACATGAAAGCTGAATTTAGCCAGTGGGACTCCAGGTTGCAACTTCTGAACTAAGAGCATAACTAAAATCACATCCAACTTAAAAAAATGGATATTTTTGCATACAAATTAGAGAAGCATTTCTTCACTCTAATATTCTACTTGCTTAATTCTTTTCACCCTTAAAATTTGACAGTGTAGTTGACCCTACCTTCTTAGTTCTATTTGAAAGTTATTAAAGAACTAATATTTTGATGATGAAATGTATTGATTCTGTGTATATGTAATTTATATATATACACACACTATATCTATAGATAGATATAGATATATCTTGAAAGTGTATATATACATATTTATTTTTCATGGAGAATGATGCTATCATTGGTTTAGATATTAGATAATGTAGAACTTTTTAGAATAAAAAAATAAACTCTGAAATGATACAAATGAAATTATTTACAAAACAGAAACAATCTCACAGACTTAGACAATGAACTTACGTTACCAGCGGGGTAAGCATGGGGGCAAAGGATAGTTAGGGAGTTTGGGATCAACATGTACACACTGCTGTATTTAAAGTGGATAACCAACAAGGACCCGCTGTATAGCACAGGGAACTCTGCTCAATGTTAGTCGCAGCCTGGATGGGAGGGGAGTTTGGGGGAAAATGGATACGTGTATATGTATGGCTGAATTTCTTTGCTGTGCACCTGAAACTATCACAACATTGTTAATCAGCTATACTCCAATATAAAATAAAAAGTTTAAAAAAAAAACAACAAAAAATAAACTCAGATCTATTGTTCTAAAGAAAATCAGACTTTAAATACTCAATGAAAGACAAATCTTTCATTACATGAGAAATTGGCTTATTCTTTTGTATGATTCTTCCTTTGCTGTGCTTGATCAGATTCTTAAACTTTAAGTATCAATAGATCACAGCCTCTTAAGTTTATTTTTGTAAGTACTTAAACCTAATGGAAAAAAGAGTATATGTATTTTACAAATGATTTTTCCCCTGCAATTCATAGTCCTCCTCCTATTATCTATTCCTAGTAACTATGACTCTTGAAAAGTTAGACCTTGATACTTAGGACTATTTAGAGAAAATCAATTACAGCTTTTCTTAGGCTTGGTAGACATTATAAAGTTCTGGTGATGTTCAAGTTTAAGATTGTGCCAGGATTAAGTAATGTTCAGTATCATGTCTGTGGAAAAATGGTCAACTCTGGGTTATTCAGTTTACCACAGAGAGTCTTCATAAGCTTTGGCTCTCCCAGAGCATGATGTCCTTGAGAACAGGGACTTTGCTATTTTAACTGCTCTATCTCTAGTGCTTAGAGTCATTATTCTTAATGTTTAGAACAGTGTCTGGGACATCACAGGTACTCAATAAATTTGTGTTTAAATAATGATTGGATTAATTTTTGGAAAATATTTTAGGATGCCAAATATAAATGTTGAAAGTAAGTAATATTCTAGGGAAAATACAGTAGGGAAATTGAAAAATATTTTTAATAGGTTTTTAAATTATGGGATGAACGTTCTGGTTTTTCATTGCTGTAATAGCAATCATCAGGGGAGATTTTGAAGGTTTAAGAGATTTTCATTTTCTCAAAATTTCCAAGGAAAAGCTAAGAGGAGAAATGAAATACTTACCTCAGTGGTTCTATTGAATCAAGATTGTAAATGTTGATAATGATATCCTTACTAAAACTATGTTATAGTTATTGAAGCAGTAAATAAATAAGTTATTAACTATGACTTTACTCACTTGTTAGTGTCTACAATAAGATAATTATGGAATTATCTTGTTTCATTTATTTCCTATACTAACTTTGCAGGTATATATACATATATTTGCACGCATGCGTGTGTGTGTGTGTGTGTGTATAAACGGAGTGGCTGAAGCAAGTTATCTCCCTTTGTTATTTGTAGAAATATTGCTTCTTATATATACTGTTTAATTATATTTTCCTTATTATTTTCCCCAACTCTCCACCCAAATGTAGATAATTTAAATCCTTATTATTTCTACTTTATAACTAATATATTGAAAGTAACATTTCCTAATTAACATTCTGTCATTTTGAGTTATGAAATACCTATTTCAAAACAAACACCAACTCATATAGTTATGTCCTCATTATTTTGTTTCACAGCTGTAGTGCAGAACATTGGTTATTTGCATCAGTTACGTACTGCTGCATCAGAAAACGATCCCCAGTTTGTACCTTAAAAGAACAAGTATTGAGCTTCCCTGGTGGCGCAGTGGTTGAGAGTCCGCTTGCCGATGCAGGGAACACGGGTTCGTGCTCCGGTCTGGGAAGATCCCACGTGCCGCGGAGCGGCTGGGCCCGTGAGCCATGGCCGCTGGGCCTGCGCGTCCGGAGCCTGTGCTCCGCAACAGGAGAGGCCACAACAGTGAGAGGCCCGCGTACCGCAACAAAAAAAAAAGAAAAAAATAAAAGAACAAGTATTTGTGTTGCTCATGAATGTCCAGTTTGGGCAGGACTTGACAGGAATGGCTTGCCTCAGCTGGGGCACCTCCACTTTCAAGGTCGCTCATTCACAAGACTGGCACATTGGGACAGATAGTCAGCTGGAAGCTCAGCAGGGGCTGTGGGTCAGGGACCTTGTTTTCTTTCCATGTAAACCCCTTCATTGGCTGCTTAGGTTTCTCACACCATGGTAGTTAGTTTCCATATATTCTAAGAAAATGAAGTATAAGCGAATGGTGTTTTAATGCCTAGCCTTGGAAGTTGCATAGCATCACTTAATCTGTACTTCATTGGTCAAGGCAGTCACAAGGACCCACCCAGTTTCAAGGAGAGGAGCCATAAACGCCATCACTTGATGGGGGTTTAACAAGGGTCTAGAATAGCAAGTGGGACAGGAGGTACTGTTGTGTTCATCTTTGGAAACTGCAAAGCACCATGTGATTATTGATTTGTTATCATGCAAATCTATTCTTTTCAGGTTTCCAAACAGGTTTAGAAATGGAGGTGCTGTTGCCTTTGTCATCCTCAATCCTTTTCTATATATTTACATTTATATGGCTCTCTTCTGAATTGGGGCTTTCTTAGCCTTAGGGCTTAGCACCTACTCTTGTACTTTGTAAGCCACAGTGTCTGTCTGCAGGATGCATGCATGAATGAATATGCTCTTCTAATGCCGAGGTTTTCTTTAAGCTTCCCTGATACTTAGAAAGAACCTTTTCTTAGGAGATAATAAAAATCATGAGATTCTTAAGACCCATTTCTTTGAGTATTCCCTGTTTCTGTGATTAGGATCCTTCATTATAAGGCAGTATTTTCATAGTGTTATTCCTAGATGAGCAGAATCATCCGGGAAATTGTTAGAAATGCACGTTCTCAGTCTCCTCTTAAGAATTACAGAATCAGAAACTCTTGAGGGTACAGCCCAGCAATCTGTCAAGCCCTCCAGGTGATTTAGATGCACGCAAAAGTTTGAAGATGACAGAATTCCAGCGCATTTATGTATCTGAATTAAAATTTTCAGGATGTCTAAAAACTCAGAGACTCTGGAGGTAGGACCCAGCAATCTGCATTTTAATAAGCTCTTAGATGATTCTAATATACTGTAAAGTTTGGAAACCATCCATCTAGGTTTTAAGACCTGGTCCTATTATTTGCTTTCTCTAGAAGTTTTGAAAAACCATTGAAAATTTTGAGTGAAATTCTTCATCCTAGCCATCCTAAAGGAGGCTAACGTGAGTCTCTGAGTTAGGTAGTTGTGAAAATTCAGAGGTAACCCATGAGAAAGAGTTTCATAATTTACAGAGTATTCTGAAGATGTTACATGGTCTTAATTTATCACAGCAGCCTGTGAAGGTGACTGAAATTTTCACCATAATGCATGTCTTTATGAGTATGATATTGCCTTAGGAAGCTTGAATGTTAGCTTCTGAATCAATAGCTTTAATTGATCAAAATTGATTCGTGTGTAATCTTAGCTTGCTAAAACGGAGACAGGCTAGAAGGCCATGAGGAGACGGATGAGGATGAGTGGGAAAGATCTGTCTAGGTTACTTTGGAAGGTAAGCTCAGTGAGTGTGTAGCCATGAGGAATTGTAAAGAGTTATTGGAAGAGACTAGAAAGGGAATTTGCTTAAATACACTACTGCCAACTTATATTTTACTTCTGCCTATTTCTGGTGTCTAGGGTTCCATTCCATCTTTTATGCATGGCTGGCTCAAGTGACTCCCTCTTCAGTGTGAAACGGTACCTCTGGACATGGGGCAGAGCGCAGGGGCATTTGGGTCACTTAAAGAAGGTTCCTAAGAGAGGACTATAGTTCAGATTGGACAAGTTCATGTAATGTGAATGCTGAGACACAACTAGTGAGGGGAACTTCAAGGACTGGGCACTGATGCTTGGTGGATCTCTGAAGGCTTCTCTTTCATAACTCTTACTGAGATTTCAGTCTCAATGCTGGACTCAAAAGAGGCAGCTAATGAAATGAAAGCTCTTAGAACTTGGATGAAGATTTAGGGTAGTCTCTCTCTTTGTCTCTGTGCCTGTCTCTCCTGTTTCTCTCTCCCTCTCTCTCTTTCAGACACACACCACCCTTGGGTAACTAAAATAAAGACTGAGTGGGAAGAGATGGGGTGATGATTCAGTAAGACCTCACAGTTGTAGTATAAGCCACTGGCAGGCAGTTCATTTCTTCTGCATAGAAATGAGTCCCAAGAGGATGATTCTTGGATGCTTTGGAGGCAATAGACTTGAGAGCAGATTGTTTTATATTCCATTCAGACCCTTCCTCCGCCTGCTAAAGAGCCTATCCTCCAAATCCTCTTTAGTTTGCAGGTTCTCATTTAGTTATTAACAGATGTACATTACTGATTAATAAAATGAATAAAGGTTCTCTTAATCCTATGAGCAAATTTTCTTTATCAAAGAGGAAATTGTTAATTCAGATGAATCTAGAAAGTTGCATCTGAGTAATATAAGGAACAGGGTATGTGGACATATCCTAGTACATTTGTTTCTACACATTCTGTCTTTTAGAGCTTAAGAAATATATTGTTGTGGAGGAGCAAGTGTTTAGTAATGGTGCGTGAGGAGGTCAAAGTTCTCTTTTAAAAACCCTTCATTTTTCACAGTAATATAAAGTAAGAAAACAAAACAAGCCAAAATCGAAGATTGTCCCAAAGCTGGGACAGTACCCAAAATTTCAGCTTGCATATGCATCTAAATTTGGGAAATGGGTGAAATTATTATGTTGCACAAGCCAGATATTATTGTTTTTATGGAATCAAGAAACTCTACTATCCTTCTTGATTTTAAAAGAGCAGAAAATGAGAGAGTGTCAAGTTACTGTTAGGTTTAAATGAGTAATTACTTGTCTACATAGATCTTTGAATGTAAGATTTTCTTTAGTGTGACATCATTTTATATTAAGGGTCTTTTTCCCCTACACAATATCTTGCTACTTTTAGGTATAATGGCAGTTGTGGTGTATGACTTTTATATACCACAATCTATTTCTATCTTCAGTTTACTCCTTAACTCTCTAAGTATTAAAACAATTTTAAAGTGGGAGTTAAATTTTATTACTCATATGTTTTCAGAATGTTCATGCTCACCTTTAGTTGGTCTTGGCATTCTCTCTCAGTTTTGTGTTGACAAGTAAGAATGAAGGGCAGTGTTCTGGTATGTATAAAACATAGTACTTCTATAATTGTACCAATCACATCTTACACTGATTATTTATTTATGAGTCTGTGTCTCCAATTGCTGCCCTCTAATTGTGAGCATTTCTTGAAAAGGGACTGTTTCTCATTTAGCTTCATGTAATGGTAAATCTCATGTGCTCATTGACATTTTGTTGAGTTTTAAACTGAATATTTCTTGAATGAATTTCTTTATTTTTTAGAAAGGTAGGTGGGGATGCTGGAGATTATATAAAATTTAGTTCTTAATTTATCTGTGATTTTATAAAGTCTTAATAACCAGCTAGTGGAAATGCCTACATATATTGCTTTACTTATATAACTACATTTTATTGATATTTTTATTTTTGTTTATTTTGTCTTTGTTTTGTTCCAGAGTAAATCACATATTCTAGGAAACAATAGTAATTGGGATATTGGGCTTAATTTTTAGACCTAAGGTACATTAAGTGGTACCTTAGCTTCCTGAAAGAGTGAGTATGCTCAGTTTATTCCCAGGTAAAAATTTATGAGGTGTAATAAAAATATGGTTGAGTGAATTTCCTTTTACATTGTAGTGGAAGTATCATGTGAAGTTGATATTCAAAGACTTACCTAAGAAGGTTAGCATTTTATGAAGTGTTCCATTAGTAATGAAATGTTACTTTCGAAAGACACAAATAACTTTTTCATGTACTTCAGACTTGGAAGTTATGAGAAGAAATTTAATGGCATGGAAACCATGCTAGAGTTTTATTTTATTTATTGATACTCCATCTATATGCATAAATGAGATGTAATCATGTACTAAAAGTACATTTATCTACCGTTTCATGTCTATGAATAGGTTAAAAAACCCAGCTTTAAATGAAAACCATTTGTTTTATCTTCTTTTCTTGCCTAAAGCCAACAATTGATTGACTTCTGTAATATGAATTTAGAGGTAACTAAAATCCCAATACTGTTGAAACTACGCTATTATATAACCTGTCAGTTCTTAGTGTTGCCCATAAAAGCCAAATATGTTTTCAGTTGTTCAGCGTATTGTGAAAAGTCTAATGGGGCTTTTTTTTTTTTCTCTTGCAAATTCTCCATGGGCTTTGAGTTACTTCTTAGGGCTGTGTTGTAGTTTTGCAATTAACCTGTCATGCTGAGGGGTACACACTGATGCTTTGTTGTCGTTATTTCCTTTTATACCATATTCCTTCAGTTTATATTTACCAGAAACAATCTATAGTAGCATTGGATGAAAAGAGAGCAAAGCTTTAGTTTTTAAGTTCTCTGTGCGATGTGATTTTTGTTGCTATCACTTCTCCTGGAATGTTCTGGTAGGAAAACTTCTAGACGCTTAGTCTATAATCATAGTTGCTTGTGCTTCTTTCATTCTGCCATTGCTCCTCAGTGAAGGATATTTTTTGTTTTGTTTTGCTTTGTGTGTATGTGTGGTGTTTGTTTTGCTTGTTTTAAACTCACAGAGATGATTTTATTCTGTGCTGTTAGCTTCCTTGAGATGGCAGTGTAAGCTATTTACTCTGGAATAAACTGCCTTTTCTTTTTTCAAGAAAGGAATCAGTTACAGATTTATTTGAAACTAACATGCATTGTATTGTTTCAGAGTTTTAAAATTTCATAATTCTATAAAAGCTAATTATATGTTAAATATGCTGGGTGTTAGTCTCTAATTTTACAGTAGATTATTCTAATAAAATAATAAGCATTTATGTAAATTTTGGAGAGTTCATTTTGTGAGTTTTTTCTCATTTACTTTTAGGTTACTGTAAAAAAATCTTCTAAGAGATGATAATAAGAAATATCTAGGTCACGTATTTATTTCTACTGACCTCTGATTCTTGGAGACTTGTGGAAGAGAAGAATTGTAGTCAGTGAACTAGAATATTTGTGATCATTAACATCAGTATTACATAGAGAAAGACATTAAAATTTAAAAAGTCTAGAAAAAATAGAGATCTGTCTTTCATCTGTGCAAATGATGAACACAGCCACATTTAAAAAAAATTATTTTCCACTGTTAAATATGTTCTGGGATTTTAAATTTATAAAAGAAAAAAATCTTCAGGTTCCTAGCACCAAGGAATACAAACATAGTAATTTGTGCCAGGGTTGTAGAAAGAGTATTGTGAGAAGCTTAAGGGTAATATTTCTTCTTTCTTTGGGAATAGAAAGTTGGCAAATTGTTCATTATTTTTCCTCCTGAAGAAATAATAACAATAACGGTAAGAGAAAAACACTGTATACAAGGCTCTTGTATAAGTGCTTTATGTATATTTTCTCACTAATCTTTCCCAAAGCACATGACATCATTACTGTTACTAAGAATTAGAGTTGAAGAGATTGATGTACTGAAAAATCAGAAACGGAACAGGGTGCACGGCCCAGTCAATGAGATTTAAGTCTGAGATGTTAACTCTGAAGAGATAGATTTTTGTATTAGAAGAGACAATAACTTTGACACTTCTTTTTTCCTTTCTACATTAGCATTTCTACTTTTGCCTCTTCTTCTTTATCCTACAAATAAATCTTTTCTATCAGTGTTATGATACTTCTGTTCCCATCTAAAAGTTGGGAGCTGATAAAGCTGAGGTACAGTGATTCCACAGCACAAAATATATGTACATTAGTTTTCCTGATAAAATCTTTAGTAATAAAAGTGGTTATATTATTCAGTAAGTTGGGCTATTTAATAAAGTTTTAAAGGAATTTTCCATTGGCCAACACTAATCTGAATTTATTTCATGGCAGTCTATTTTTAATATAGAGCTTCTCTATTATAAACATGTTGTTGCTTTTACAGATTCAATGTTTGGAACCCATGTGAGAGCTTAAGAGCAGTCTCCTAAAAATGATTGATTTTTATTTGCTCAATAAATACCATTAACCAAAACAATGTTAATCCAAGAGGACTATAAAATTCTTAGGATGCTTAATTCAAATCAGAGTGACTCTCTTGCTTTTCATGGGCTTTGGTTAACCCCATATACATTAGTTGAATAGAAATATGTCTATGTGTTGAATAGAAATATGTTGAATAGAAATAGAAATGTCTGTGTGTTGAATAGAAATAGGTCTAATGTGTCCATTTAGTGGAGAGGATATCTATCTGTGTCCCGTGGGGAAAGGTCAAGTGTGAGGAAGATGTTTTGTGTCTTGATCCCTTGGTCATTCATTTGTTCAGGTTTATAAAGATCCAGCAGTTACATGACATCAGTCTATAACATATTCCTATTGATAGGTATTTCATGATTCTTTACATGAATAAAGACATTTTACTATGTGGAATAAAGGCTGATTTCAATGTTACCTATTTGACTGCAGAGCTTCTATTTCATCGCCTTCAAGACTAGAAAAAATACGTTTCACTTTTAAGAAAAAATTCCTCGCATTTGGCAAATTATAAAAATAATTTGTCCATTTTTTAGGTGATGTTGTTAACCTTTTATTTGAAATAATATACAGACAGATAGTATCTATATTTACCTCAAAAGTTACTGTCATTTACAAGGACATGTATTGCTAAAAATAAACACTAAAAAACTCTTTATCATAGATATTAAATTCTATAGCAGTCTTCTTGTCTACCCACTAGGTGCTGCCAAAATTATGGTCCTAGCAAAGAATGCAAATTGGATCATTAACATTGGAAAGAAAAATGAAGAAATTGATTGGAATGAATTATGTTAGCTTTAATGAAAGCTTGGCAAAAAATGGATTCTGCTTACTAATATAAATGGCCTAGCTAAATGAGAAAGCTACTTTCTATTCTTAAAACAAGTAGAACATACGTAAGGAATAAAGAATATGGAACAAGATTGAATTAAAGTAAAATGAAATGAAAGAGCATATAATGGTGAAATAAGATTAACAAGAACATGTACAGGCATGGATAACACTAGATAGATGTCTTTGTACTTTTCTTAGTACTACAGAACATCAGTCTCTATTTTTTAATATTTT
The DNA here is from genome assembly GCF_003676395.1 of Aethalodelphis obliquidens. Classification (NCBI taxonomy): domain Eukaryota; kingdom Metazoa; phylum Chordata; class Mammalia; order Artiodactyla; family Delphinidae; genus Aethalodelphis; species Aethalodelphis obliquidens. Next base: position 4,592,346 of record NW_020838008.1, read on the forward strand.
GAACAGTGCATGTTTATTAAGTAACTACTTGTGTCAAAAATTTTGAGTCCTGGGACTTCCCTGGCAGTCCAGTGGTTAAGAATCTGCCTTCCAATACAGGGGACATGGGTTCCGATCCCTGGTGGAGGAACTGGGATCCCACATGCTGCGGGGCAACTAGGCCCATGCATTACAACTACTGAGCCTGTGTGCCACAACTACTGAGCACATGCACTCCAGAGCCTGCGCACTGCAACAGAAAGATCCCACCACATGCTGCAACGAAGGTCCCGTGTGCTGCAACTGGGACCTGACACAGCCAAAAATAAATAAATTAATTAAAAAATTAAAAAAAAATTGAGTCCCTTTTTGCTATCTATGTATTTTCACATGCATTGTTCCACTTGATTTTTACAAGTTAAGTAGTTTATATTTTTAGTTCCCATTTTTTTTTTTTTTTTTTTTTTTTTTTGTGATATGCGGGCCTCTCACTGTTGTGGCCTCTCCCGCTGCGGAGCACAGGCTCCGGACGCGCAGGCCCAGCGGCCACGGCTCACGGGCCCAGCCGCTCCGCGGCACGTGGGATCCTCCCGGACCAAGGCACGAACCCTTGTCCCCTGCATCGGCAGGCGGACTCTCAACCACTGCGCCACCAGGGAAGCCCAGTTCCCATTTTTATATATTATCAAATAGAGACTCAGAGAGGATAGCCTGAAACTGGTACTTTAATAACTAGCCAGTAAGAGATGATTAATTTATTTCACATGTGATTGATGAGGATATTGATGATTCATTATCACCAATCTCTTATCTATCTTTTAGACTCTGTGCTCCAGTTTTAAGATATTTTAAAATTTTAAAGTATTAGCAAGAATACAGAGTCTAAGCTTAGTGGCCTATCCCTTTTGTTCATTGACAACTACTCTGACTTTTTTGCATTGTTATAAACCTATATATCACACCAGGTTGTGCATTTTCTTGGACAAACGTAGAGCTGTAAGATATACATTGTACTTTATTTATGCCTATAAACCAATTCTGACATTAAAATAAAACCTTAAAATGTGGGGGAAAAATGAATTGATATTCCTTGGATTTCAAATTCTATCAGTGATTATAATCTCAAGGATGTTTCTTTCACTTTCTGTGAGGACACTGCTGCCCAGTCATAGGAATTTGAGCTTGGACTTTGTCCTATTTAGCTGGTAATTGATGATACGCCTGCACTGGTTTATCCCTGACCTTTGCATGGTTCTCTACTTGAGTTACTGTATACCTCAGGTCCATGAAAAAGGCTGATACTCCACAATATATATGGGGATTGAATACTAGTTCTGCCCATTTTAGCTAGCATTTAGCTAATCACTAATTATGATTAATTAACAGTGTGAACAATATGCAATCTGTAAGTTATCTAACCTACTTAAAAATGAAAATTTAAAATTATCTATAGAATATTTTTAACCTAATTAAGATTAGTTAATTGTATTAAAATATGCAATAAGATGTTTAACCTACATAGAAATTAAGATTTTTAAAATCGAATAGTTTTATGAAATGCATTCATGTGCAGAAATGTGTATTTTAATCTCATAAGAAGACTGATACAAGGGGACTAATACAGGGATGTGCTATATGGAAGATCATATGAGCAAGAGAGTCTGCTGAATGAACATCGAGGAAAATAAGCCTCATTGAGAGACAAAAAGAGCAGTTAAGAAAAAATCCTAGTGACTGCAGTCAAAAGAAGCAGGAACCCTATTGACCAGGGTTTCTGAAAATCTGCTGCTTGGCAGGCAGCCTCCAGTGGGGTTGATTAGAAAGAGCCCCAGTCTGCTGGGTCACCAGAGGCCCCCTCGAGGTTAACAAGTGAAGTGACAAGGCTAAAAGGAAATTCTCAGGTACTTCACTGATTTAACCATGCAATGGCATCTTGAGAATAACAGCAAATGGTTACTAAATTTTCCGTTGCTGCTCAGGAGAAGCAATAAAATGATATTGTTTGCAGAAGATGCAAATTTATGTTTCTGATTGAAACTATATAGGTGAAAGTGGCTCATGTAATATTTAATGTAGATTATACAGTATAATATTATATATTCTGTTGATTTAACCTCCTAACATCACTTTTGGTAAGACTGCTTGTCTTCTGTTTCAGATAATCCCATCTCTGCTAGAGGTTAACCATTGAAGGGCATGGTTAAAGAGGGAGACCCCCCCCCCCATAATAATTGTCTGAAGGGAATTTTTGAAAGATGGTGTTGGTTATGATGCTGTATCAGTTTTTACCAAAATAGATTTGGTTAAATCCAAAACTGACCTCTCTCTCTTTCTCCCCTTTTCCTTCTCTCTCTCACCACTTTTGGCATGAGGGATAAAAATAAAATGAGCTATTAAACCAAAATATAGTTAGAAAATGTAAAAAAGAAAAAAACATTAAATTTTTCTTGTGGTTCAGAATGGTCACTATCAATTTCTTACTACAGTGTGTTGTATTAGTAAAGTTTAACTCCACTTAATGAACTAGGAAGCTTTAGTGACACCATTAATTCTCTGAAAATTTTATGTAGAGATGTTTAGGAATTAACATCTGTCACCTCAAGTACCCACTTCTGTGACAATCAGTGAAGACTTTTGACTTCAGAAATTCTTGTTTTAGTAGCTGAGGTAAAAATAATTCCATATATGAAACACTCTTCGCTGTTCAGGTACAATATTATAAAGCTTTGCACATTTGAAAAACAACTGTCCCTACAGCTTTATTTATATTTTTATTTGACACCTGGATATTTTATTTTTGTTATTCTTGTAGAACAGAATCCTGTAATGATCGTCCACATTTGTAGAGCAAATTGTCTCCCTTCCCCTGAACATTGCAATTGCTGTAAAAACAACAGGTTTTAACCAACAGGAATAAACGAACAGAAAGAGTGTGTATGCATTTATGTTTTCTATGATTGTATATACTTCCATTTTCTTGTTTTAATACTTTTTCCTTATCTAAGTATTGAAGTCCAAATAAATAGGGATGAGAACGTCTTATGTAAAATGATTGCTAAAATCATGAAATACGGCAGGAATAAAACATTTGGAAATTGTAGAAGGAGGCACTAGAAAATGGCCAGATTATACTGGGACCACTATAATCATAGGAACCAAAAGTTTTAATTCCAGCTCCTTCATTTATTAACTCTGTAAATTAGAAAAGTTACTAAACCTGTCAGCCTCTTTCCTCATCTACCTTTGTGGATGGGTGAGATTGAACAAGGACACATGTGAGAAGTTCTTAAGCAAAAGTAGATGCTCAAAACATGTTGACTGCAATTTTTTAGTGAAATGGCTCATGTTCTATAGGAAGGATCAGCTGACAGTACAAAATTTTAGTGAGATGAATGTCAGTAATTAAAAAGATACCAAAACAAATTTTGAAGTAAAGTAACATATAGTTTAAAGAAGACATTGGAGCATACAAAGAATTTTTTCCATGATCATTATCATCATCAGCAGCATTGTTATTATTGGACATTGTTTCAGACCACCACAGATGCTATTTCTATTAATTTGTAAAGTAAATGCAATTAAAAGTCATTGTTATAAAATTGGCTACTACCCAGAAGTAACATCAGGCTAAAGAAGTGTATTTTTTTTTTTTTTGTTTTGTGGTACATGGGCCTCTCACTTTTGTGGCCTCTCCCGTTGTGGAGCACAGGCTCCGGACGCGCAGGCTCAGCGGCCATGGCTCACGGGCCCAGCCGCTCCGCAACATGTGGGATCTTCCCGGACCGGGGCACGAACCCGTGTCCCCTGCATCGGCAGGCGGACTCTCAACCACTGCTCCACCAGGGAAGCCCAGAAGTGTATTTCTAATGCAATTTTGAAATCACTGTATGGAATATTTGGAAATGTTTGGTGGAGACTGGCCAGTGAATCACTAAGGAATTATAGAGGTAATTAGCTTTATTAAGTATTTTGTTTTCTGGTATCTGTTGTGTGTTCATTTAGTTTTCAGATGGTTTTAATTTGTGGTAGCTTAAATAAAAACAACTAGATGTTCAATTATACAACAAGTAAGAAGCAATATATCTGTAGGAAAGTTATGGATTGTTCATAGAGATAAATGTGGTCTGGAAGTTTTAAGATTCTAAACATCAAATATATCAACATGGTTATAGAATATAGTTGATGATACTTCAGCTATATTTGGAAGATAATTACTGATTCCTATCAGGCTGTGTGCTTTGACTATCAAAAGGTTGAGTTTTAAAAAAAGGAGTATAGACATTGATTCTGGAGTCTGTGAACATAAATAGGTCTGAAATTATCAAAGCTCATTGCTTTTGGTGATATCTTGCATATAGATTATTCAGAAATATTGGTGAAAGTGAATCAAAATAAGGAACTAAATTTCCACTTTTAATAAATTGTCCTAATTAAACTTGGAGATAAAGAAATATATTACTAAAGTAAAAGCAGGGCAGTTCTAGTCATTAACGACTTATGAATTAACTTAAAAAAAAAGGCCTACACTATAGTGACACATAATTTGAATTTTAAATATTTCTCATATCTGATAGTTCTCACAGTTGCTTTGATTTATATTATTATTATTTTAACATCTTTATTGGCGTATAATTGCTTTACAATGGTGTGTTAGTTTCTGCTTTATAACAGTGTATATTATTTTTATGCATTTATTTTATTTTAAAATTTCTGTTTTTCTAAAAAATACTTCATACCAAATATGCAATATGAAAACATTCAATTTATAAAATACAGTGAAATTTATATCCATGTGTACTAAAAATAACATACATGCTTTATAATACCCATTATTAACTTATTCTTTTACACTTTCTAGGTTGCAGTCATAGCAATAGCAAATGTTCAAATAAGTGTTGGAGATTCTGAAAATTATTCTGATTTTTTAAAAAAAATCTAAGCACTGTCTTCATGAAAGTTTGAAATGGCTGATATCATTTGAATGGACTTCATATTTTAATCTTATTATACTCCTAAAAAAAATACAGTGCTTTAGAGGTTTTTTTTTTTTTGGTGTGTATTTCTCCATTTGAAAATGCCAATATTTGGAGTTATTCCTGGACAGTCCAGGTTTTCTGCGACCTTTGTCTTTGGTTCAAAATTACCTCGATTTTGCAGTCCATTATGAAGACCTGATACCTTCCACAAAAGCAATTGAAAAATATATCAATGACATAAAAGTGTTTTTCCTACTTTATGAAGCTGATAGTAAATACATATTCTCCTTTTCCTAATTTCTGCTACAAAGTCTTTCTTTTAAAACAGTAGATTTTTAAAAACTGTGTAATACCTTGTACACTGTCTTTAGACACTAATTAGTTGCTTGCTATTAAAAAAAGTTTGAATAAATGGCTTTATACATTCTTCATAAAATGCTAAATGCTAATGTTTGTATTGATGATAGTTAGTATGGCCATCAGAAGTCTTGGCTCTGGTCTAGACTCACATTCAATTGGTATTCTGGTGCTGTTCTTATGTTTATTTTTTACACTCTACTGAGTAGAATAAAGAATTAGTGGCAGGACTTTTAGAAACAGTAGTATAATATGTTTACACTACCACTACGCATGCACACACAGATCTAAAACATATATCAACATATACCCCTCTCTATGTATGTGTGTTTATTTACCTACATATATAGAGTTTTTTCTATAATACACAATCACTTAAAATCTTATTCTTTATGGTTAATCACCAAGAAGATTTTTGTTTCATATGAAATGGAAAGCAAAACAAAACCTCAGTGTTATTGGGCATTATTACCATGCTTTCATATGTTTACTCCTACTTAATATTAAACTCATTACTAATCCCTTTGTGGAAAAAAAGCAAGTTTTGAAACACTTAAATTATTTAAATTTTGTTGGGAAAATTGTTTCTATGTCATGGAAATATATTTTTATTCATTGATTGGTTGGTTCAAGCTAAAATTTAGTATTTCTGCTGTACAGAGACATAACTATCAAGAATATACCATTTACAGGAATCTTGATAACAGACTATAAATCAGGATAGTTTTTATTTTGTCTTCTTATTGTCCTATGTAATTATGTTATTTATGAAAACAGTATGTTAGAAAGTGACCACCAAAGAAAATAACATTATGCTTTCTTCTGCCTTCATTTTGAAAAATTATAGAGCTATCATAGGCTCTTGGATATGTCTCAGGGTATTTCTCACTCAAATTTAAATGGAAGAGAAAACAAAACATCTCTGGTAACAGCAAAGAGAACTGCAGATGGACTTCCATCTCCGCACCTGGATCACCACAATATATGCCTAGAACAATCAAAATGCATGACTGATGCCATTTGCACAATATGAAGTTATAATTACATGTAGGGGATTCTTGGGATGATTTATTTTACTCTAAGCAACAGCTGCTAGAACTTTAACTCAACTTCATGTCAATTATCTAGAAATACCTTTGAACTTAAAGAAATAAAAGTAAAGGAACCATTGTGACAAAGAGAAAAAGATCTCAAAGGAAATATCAGGCATCTATTATCTCTTTTTTTGTCTTAGACATACCAAAAGTAATGCAGATAATGAAATATCAGTATCCAAATCATGGTAACTCCTGTTCAAAACAAGGAAAAAAACTTGTATGCATGCAGGAAAAAACCCCAATAATCTTCAATATAGTAGATATTTATCAGTTTTTTTAAAATTTTATTTTGCTTGCCCGATTTTTACCTTCCTCTCTTTATTTGTATCTTGGTAAGAGGGTAATTCCTAGTGACTACCTCCTGGAAGCCAGTCAACCATATCATCACTCTGCACTATACACATAATGGGGCACATGAGATCAATTGAGCTAGTCAGCTGCACTGCTGTAGGGCTTTGCCTCTTCATCTGGTGATATGAGGATGAGGGGAATCATCCACTGTCGTGGTGGAGGCAGTGAGTTCTGAGTGGACACCACCTGCTCTGAGATTGCTGCTGTGGTTTCTCCTTCCTGTCTTGGCACTGGCCTGTTACTCAGCTGGTTCTTGAGCTTCCAGCCAATTCCATGTCCTGAGCTACGTGTCTCTAATACACTTCCAACAAATTATTTTTTCTAAAATTTGCTAGATTCCATTCCTGCTTTTTGAAACCAATTATACTAACTGATGAAGTTTTAAACATACTACTTAATTGACATGAAGTTTAATTTTCTTCTGTTACTTCCATGGGACGAGATATGTGAACACCTGAGTATCTGAAGAATCTCTAAAACAATTGAGAAATTATGGATTTCATTTTCTGTCTGCTCATCTGCATGTATATATCACTTTTTGACTTCACTTTCTTTTTATTAATCGTGGTAAAAAACACATAATGTTAAATTCACCCTATTAACAAATTTCTAAGCATACACTACATTATTGTTAAATATATATTCATTGTTGTACAGTAGATATCTAGAATGTCTTCATTTTGCATGACTGAAACTCTGTACCCATTGCACAGCAAATCCCCATTCCTCACTCCTAACCCACCCCCAGGCCCTGGTTCTAAGTTCTGCTTCTATGAGTTTGAGTACTGTAGCTACTTCTATGTGGGGAATCATGCAGTGCTTGTTATTTGGTGACTAACTTATCTGATGTAACATAATCCTCAAGGTTCATCTATGCTGTAGCGTATGACAGAATTTCCTTCTTTTCCTAAGGCTGAATGGTATTCCATTGTATGTATATGCCACATTTTCTTTATAGTTCATCTATCGATGGACCTTTGGGTTTTTTTTCTCCCTCTTGGCTATTGTGAATAGTGCTGTAATGAACATGGGAGTGCACATATCTCTTCGAGATAGTTTTCAATTCTATTGGATACATATCCAGAAGTGGGGTTGCTGGATCATAAGTAATTCTATTTTTGATTTTTTGAGGAACCTCCATACTGTTTTCCATAGCAGCTGCACCATTTACATTTCAATAGTGCACAAGGGTTCTAATTTCTCCACTTCCTAACATTTGTTATTTTATGTTTCTTTAAAAATTTTTTTTGTTTTTTGTTTTTATATAACAGCCATCCTAACAACTGTGAGGTGGTTTCAGTTTACATTTCCCTGTATATTAGTGATGTTGAGCATCTTTTCATATGCCTGTTGACCATCTGTATGTCTTTGGAGAAATGTCTATTTAAGTCCTTTTGCCCATTTTTAAATTAAGTTATTTATTTTTGCTATTGAGTTGTTTGAATTCCTTATATATTTTGAATATTAACCCCTTATCAGAAATATGGTTTGCAAATATATTCTTCCATTCTATAAGTCGCTTTTTCACTTGGTTGATCTTCTTTTTGCTACGTCTAAGCTTTTTAGTTTGATGTATTTGTACTTGTCTGTTTTTACTTTTGTTGCCTGACTTTTGGTGTCATATCCAGGAAATTATTGTCAAGACCAATGTTATAAAGCTTTTCTCCTATATTTTTTCTAGGAGTTTTATAGTTCCAGGTTTTATGTTTAAGTCTTTAATTCATTTTGAATTGATTTTTGTGTATGGTGTCAATAAGGTTCCAGTTTCATTCTTCATGAAAGCATGTGGATATCCAGTTTTCCCAACAACAATTGTAAAAGAGACTATCCTTTCCTCATTGTGTAGTCTTAGCCACATTGTCTAAGATGATTTCACCGTATATGTGTGAGTGTATTTCTCTCTATTCTTTTCAATTGTCTTTATGCCAGTACCACACCAGTTTCATTACTGTAGCTTTGTAATATATTTTGAATTCAGAAAATATGAGGCCTTCAGCTTTGTTATTCTTTTTCAAGATAGTTTTTGCTATTCAAAGGCCTTTTTGGTTCCATATGAATGTTAAAATTGTTGTTTTCTATTTCTGCAAAAATCACCATGGGGATTTTATAGGGGTTTCATTGAATTTGTAGCTGTCTTTGGGTAGTGTGGACATTTTAACAATATTTAGGTGTTAAACCCATGAATATCAGGTGTCTTTCCATTTATTTGTGTCTTTATTGCATTTCTTTTTCTTGCCTACCTGCTCTGGCTAAGAATTCCAGTACTATGTTGAATAGAATTGGTGAGAGTGGATACCTTAGCCTTATCCTTGATCTTAGAGGAAAAGGTTTCAGTTTTTCAGTGTTGAGTATGATGTTAGCTGTGAGCTTTTCATATATGGCCTTTATTACATTGAATTAATGTCTTTCTATTCCTAGTTTGTTGAGTATTTTTATCATGAAGGGATGTTGAATTCTGTTAAATGACTTTTTCTGCATCTATTGACATGATCATGTGATTTTTATCCTTTGTTCTGTTAAAGTGGTATATCACCTTATTGGTATTCCTGTGTTAAACCATCCTTGCATACCACAGATAAATCCCACCTGGTCATGATGTGTGATCCCACTTGGTGACAATGTGCTATTGAATTCCATTTGCTAGTATTTTGTTGAGGATTTTTGCATGTATACTCATCAGGGATATTGGCCTGTAGTTTTATTCTCTTGTAGTGTCTTTGTCTGGCTTTGATATCAGAGTAATGCTGGCCTCATAAAATGAGTTTGGAAGTATTCCTTCTTCTTTAATTTTTTTGGAAGAGTTTGAAAAGGATTAGCATTAACTCTTCCTTAAATGTATGGTAAAATTCACCAGTGAAGCCATCTTGTCCTGAGCTTTTTTTTGTTGGAAAGTTTTTGATTATTGATTCAATCTCTTTACTAGTTATATGTCTGTTCAGATTTTCTATTTATTCATGATTCAGTCTTGGTAAGTTATATGCTTCCAGTAATGAATCCAAAGCTGGGGTTTCCTATTCTGCTGTCTCATCAACTAGAACTCATTCATTTCCAAATGCAACAATGGTAGGGGAAAAAATCTCATGTGGCACTGGCTGTAAACATGAAAGTTTTAGTATTTGGAAATGTTATTAGTTATTTATTGCTGCATAATAAATCACCCCAAAACCTAGTGGCTTAAAACAATGTTTATTATCTCATAGATTCTGCAGGTTAGGAATATGGGCATGGCTTAATGGGGTCCTTTAGCTCTCGTTTTCTCACAAAGCTATAATCAAGGTGTTGGCTGGGGTCACAATATTCTCAAGGCTCATCTGGGGTAGGATCTGTTTTTAAACACACTCATGTGGTTGTTGGCTGGATTCAGTTCTTCGTGGGCTATTAGACTCAGGATGTAAGTACCTCTCTGGCTGTTGGCTTCAGGCTTCCCTCAGTTCCCTGTCTTGTGAGCTTCCATAAGGCAGCTCACATAATAGCAACTGGCTTCATCAGTGTGAGCAAAAGAGAGAGCAAGGGGATGTGCAGGCAAGGCAAACCACAATATATAACACTCTAATCCCAGAAATGACATGCCATCATTTTTACCATATTCTATTTGTTAGAAGCAAGTTACCAAACCCAGTCCATAGTTGAGAGGAAGTCATACAAGAGTGTGAGTAACAGGAGGTGTGGGTCATGGTGGCCATGTTGAAGCTGCCAAATATAGAACTTGTTATTTTGGATTATCTAATCAATCTAAAAGAGAATTGTATGATATATAATTTGTGCTGTCACAAAGTTTGTATGAACCTGGGTAAATTGCTTATACACCCTGAGGCAAAATGGAGATAATGATTCTTACCTCATAAGGGTGTATAATGTAAGTAAGTAAGCTTTTAATGTGTAAAGCACTATGCAAATGACTGATGGATATCATTAATGTGCTATGTGCTCACCCATGTTTCACAGTTGAATAGAATATTTGAATGACTATCTCATTCACAGAATTTGAGAAATAAATATGTGTCAAATGTAGAAGAGTGAAATAAAAAATATTTAACTAGAACATTTTTAAAATTGGGGAAAATATACTATTTAGTCAGTAGCTGTATTGGAAAATATGAGAAGAGTGTGTGAACGTGCAAATAGTTTTGTTTAACTAGATTGTATGGTGAGTAAAGGGCAGTGATGGGAGGCAAGGTCAGAAAGATACTGTGGGCCCTGAATATCTGGCCTGGATTTTTTCAGTAAAAATGGGGGGAACCTTTAAAGATTTCTGAGCAACGGAGTAGCTGTGTAATTTGGGCAGATTTATCACATTCACTGTATTAATTGTAAATTAAACCTATTAATACATATTTCAAGTGTTGTCTATAGCTTCCATTTTTTTTTATAAATGCCAGATCACTTTATTAGAGGCATACCATCGTAATATCAGTTAACTGTCTGCTATACTCATCATGAATAAGTGACAAATTTGTTTTTTTAAGTTTTTTAAATTAACTTTTATTGGAGTACAGTTGCCTTTATAGATTTCATTTTGGGAAGAGTTTTATTTTCATATGGTACTCTTTGATTGAGACTACAGTAGAATAAGACTGTCTGAGAGGCATTGTCAAATACTCTGTAGTTAGGTTTGATAGGCAAACTATGGAAATAGAGTTTGCAGCTAGATTGAGAAAAAAAAGAGAAACCTCACCCAGTGCTAAAAGATATTACATCTACCAAGAATATTTAATTCACCAGGTATTGTTTGAAGAACTTTGTATTATTATTTTATCTTTGTAATAGTCCTATAAGGTCTGTATTATTATTATCTTCTCCATTTTATAGATCAGAAACTTGCGGTACCAATAGATTCAATACCTTAAACTTACTTCATATCATAGAACTAATTAGTTGAGAAATTAGGATTTGAACCTAGCATTTTGCTCTAGAGCCTTACTACTAAAAGTGCCATCTGTGAACCAGGAGTATCTCATCCCAGTATCACATGGGAGATTGATGAAAATGCAGAATTTCTGGCATTTACCTCGTTCAGCGCAAAGATCCTCAGGCACCTTAGACTCCACACGTATGAATAGTTTTTGAGCCCATGCCCATAACTGTTTTACTGTGTTGTAGAATGAATGAAAAAGAGACAAAGTCACTTACAGCAACTTATTGTGGAGGGTAAAGAATTTCTAAGTCTTGTCATGAAGTTACTCTAACACATACACTCTCTCTTTGCACTTTACAACTGTAGCTCCCCAAATTAGTAGTTGTGTGATTTTTCTTACGAATCCTTCCCCTCCCCCATACACTCACAGAATTTTTAACCTTTGATCTATTTAACTTGAAGGCTGATATGTGTGATAACTGATGCGCTGTGACCCAGCAAAATGTGTGTGACAGTGCCTTGTGAACTGTTAAATAGTCAAACTACTTTCCTAAATTATGGGGATTGAAAGCGCCATTTAGCCCACCCCTCCAATTATTGATGAGGAAACTGAGGTTCCAAGGGGGAAAAGTCACTAGTTAAAAGTCATGGTTATGTGGTAGTATCCTGTGGGGATATCTGAAATTGCAGTTTCTTCGCTTCCTTTCTGAAGATACCAAGGGAAGAGTAAAGTTATACAACAATGCCCTGGACAGGATTCAGACAGTTGGAACTGAGGAATGCTTTTCCACAGTGCTGATTTTCTGAAATTGGTATGTATTTTCTTGGATTGGGCAAAAGCTGGACAACCAAATAAGAAATTATTATTTTAGTGAGATGAAATAATTGATGTTCTCAGGACAGGTATATCTATACATAAATATATCATCCATTTACTTTCTTATTTATGCACAAAAGAAATTTTTGTTGAGTTGCTACAAATGATACGGTACCTTTGAATTTGAGATGTTTTTAGAACAGCTGAGATGTTGTGGTATCAACTAAGCAGCTGCATATATGGGTCTTAAGGTGGAACAGATATGTGTATTTGGAACTGGAACTGAGCAACACTTGAAGCTCTGGATGATATAACTTATGAATGTGTGAGAGTGTGCAGAGTGAGAAAGCAAGCAGGCTGTGGACTGTGAACTGACAGCTGGAGAAGAGTAACATATAAGAAGTAAGTGGAGGATAGGTGCTTATGCAGATGACTGAGAAGAAGCATCCAGCAGAAAGGGAGAAAAGCCAGCAGAGAGAAGTGCTACATGAATCAATGATGAAGAGATATTTTAAGATAAAGGGCATCTGCAACCATGTGAAGTGCTCCTAAGAAGTCAAGTAATATAAAGGCTAAATATCAATTTAATTAAAAATGTAAATTGGTTACCTTGGAGAGAGTAATTTCTGAGGAGTGGTAGAAACAGAAGGAATGCATGGGAGAGCAAGAAGTAGAGACAATATCTGAAAACTAAATTTTGAAAATAATACTTTATAAGGGATGAAGAGAGAGAGGGTAGTCACTGGAGTGGGACACTCCTGAAAATAATTGTTTTTTAATTTTGTGATGTTAAGGGCATTTGAACAAGTTTGTGTGCTGAAGGGAAAAATCCCACTGAGAAGTTGAAGATTCATGTGATGGCAAAAATCTAAGCCATGCCTGTCCTTCTACCCAAGTTTCCATCTTGGATTAATAATGGATTTAGGTATGTCCCTTGAGATTGGGACAAGGGATACCTCCTAGCAGAAGAGGGCATCCATGTGTATGAGGACAGGAGAGGTCAGGAAGTGAAAGGAATCTCAAACTGTGGAAATTTTAAGAGAAAATTTGTTTCATTAGTGAGCTGGTCATGTCAGGTGATCCAAGAGACTTAAAAATTAGATGTCTAAGCTTTTTAAAGGGAGGAAATTCTGACACATGCTACAGTATAAATGAGCCTGCAAGACATTATGCTAAGTGAAATAAGTCAGTCACAAAAAGAAAAACACTGCATGATTCCACTTATACAAGGTGTCTAGAGTAGTCAAATTCACAGAAACAAAATGTAGAATGGTGGTTGCTAGGGGCTAGGGAGAGGGGAAAATAGGGAGTTGTTTAATGAGTATGACATTTCAGTTTTGCAAGATGAAAAAGTTTGGGAGATTCATTGCACAATGTACGTTTACTTAACATTACTGAACTGTACACTTAAAAATGGTTAAAGTGGTACATTTTATGTTATGTTATATGGGTCTTACCACCATTAGGACATGCATGTATGTTTATATGCATGTCTGCTTCCACTGGAGCCCGTTTAGAAGGCAATATCTATTTTTTTAGTGAAAGCTTTCCTTTCATTATGTCAGGAAAAACTATGAGTTTTACCTCCTTGTGTGTATAAAGGAACTAGTAATTGACATGACTAATATATGAGGATATTGCCATACCCATACACAAGTGTCAACTACAAAGAGTTCTTACCATAAGCAGACAATACAAGCAATTCCAGTAAAACAGCATGCTTATAAATATGTTATTCACCTTCATCTATGCTAAAAATGGTTCAAATTAAAACAGTAACCAAAATTGGAACCTATAAATGATTATTGGATTGAAGGGTTAGAAAGAATTAGAAAAACAAACCAAAAAAACTCAATCTGATAAGGCTCTAGTTAAACTCTAATATATATATATATATCATATATACTATGATTGGAAAAGTAAGTTGATGCAGCTAATTTTTACTACTCTGGAAGATGATCTGATGGTTATGACCCTAAATCTCTTAAGGATTTATACCTTTGATATTGTAAGTTCACTTTCAAAAATATATCTTATAGGGAAAATATATATATTTATAGAGATGTTTCTGAAAGTGTTATAAATGATATTGTAAAGATATAACAACTTTATAAAACATACAAGAGAATGGCTAAATCGTGTTAAAATAATAATGGATTATCATACAAACATCAACCATAATGCTCTAAAACTGTTTAATTATTTGAAATTCTCATGACACAATGTTGGGTGAAAGAATTATTCTCCTGCCTGTCAGCCACCCATCCAACCATGCAGCTGATTTTATTAATCAGTGACTGTTATGTGGTTCCATATATACACAGAAAATACAACTATAAGACACCAAAATATCATGTTATTATTTCACAGGTTGTGAGGCTATGCATATTTTCCAAATTTTAGACAATGAGAATGCATTTCTATGATAAATAGAAAAAGAGATCTTTATTTTAGAAAGTTATAAGAAACAACTATATTGTGTGAGGGAGTATTGATGATAAGACAGCTTTGGTTAAGATTATTCCCCAGACTTTTTTTTTTTTTTTTTTTTTTTCCGGTATGCGGGCCTGTCACTGTTGTGGCCTCTCCCGTTGCGGAGCACAGGCTCCGGACGCGCAGGCTCAGCGGCCATGGCTCACCGGCCTAGCCGCTTCGCGGCATGTGGGATCTTCCCAGACCGGGGCACGAACCCGTGTCCCTTGCATCGGCAGGTGGACTCTCAACCACTGCGCCACCAGGGAAGCCCTCCCCAGATATCTTTGATTGTACCCTTTATGGTTGCTGAGAAGTTGATTTCAAATACGAATATTAGTTGGAACACAAAGGTTTTTACATAACTTTATTTGGTACAAAACTGGGAACATAAATGAATAAGTAAGTCATAGTCAGTAGCAATTACATTTTAAATAACTGACAAACCACATTGTTATCAGGGAGAGCAACGGACTCCTCATTCATATTTTATGGTCTGCATGGAAAACTGCAGAGATTAAAGCTATTAAGTGGAGAGCCTTACATTATTAACTTTTAACAGCAATGAATCTTCTTCTTCTGCATGTCTGTGCGTTTAGTGAGGGAAGGAGGGGGCTGTGTTCAAACCATACTCATTTAGCAGATGGGCCACTGAATAGACCTCATTGTACATGGGGACCAAGTAAGATGTTGTATGGTGTTAATAACCATGACCCCTGGGAAATTTTGTCTTTTGTTTGGGAAAAACAACCTACTCATGTTGCAATGGCATTAAGATTGACAGTGATGGATTAGAAGTTTTTTGGAGTGTTCTTTAGTAACTAGAAGCTAAAGTAGGGCTATTTCTGACAAATGTTTCACTATTGTTGCCAAGAAATAAATGTGTCAGTTACATGAGCTAGTAAAGAGAATATTATTTCTTTGAAAGTTTGCACTTTTAAAAAATGCTGGAGTAGGAGTCAGGGACAGATTCTCTAGTCCTAACCATAACACCAAGTCCCCGTGTGATACTGAGCAAGTTACTTAAGTTCTCTTGCCCTGAATGTGCACATTTCTATTAATTATTTTAAGGACTATAAAATAATAATTGTTTTCAAGGTGCTTTAATATATTGAGGAAAATATATAAGAGCAAGGTTATTATTAGTGATAATAAGCTCTCGTGTTTAGAAGATGAATCCATTGATAAGTATATGGACAAGTCAGAAAAAACTAAAATAGTGCAAGAATGTAGTAAAGCATCTCAACCTCCTTCCTCCCAATTTTTAAAAATCTATTATGTGGGACTTCCCTGGTGGCACAGTGGTTGAGAGTCTGCCTGCCGATGCAGGGGACACGGGTTTGTGCCCCGGTCCGGGAAGATCCCACATGCTGCAGAACGGCTGGGCCCGTGAGCCATGGCCGCTGAGCCTGTGTGTCCGGAGCCTGTGCTCCACAACAGGAGAGGCCATGACAGAGAGAGGCCCGCGTAAGAAAAAAAAAAAAATCTTATTATGTGGAAAATTTTACTCTTTTTCTACACAAAAACATGCTGTTTTAGAAAAATTGGCCAGGATTATGTCTTTATCAGTATATAATGTTTACTGAGTAACTGTTACTATTTTGAGAAGGTAATCTGGCTGTTTCAAGATTGATAGAGTGAGAGTTGTAAAAAGTTGGAGGCATGGAAGCTCAGGTAGGAAGCTACTGACAATCTGAAATAATGAAGTCCTGAATATCCTTAGATAACTTACCATGAGAAATTAAATCAATATATGTTTGTTTTAATTCTACTAAGTGCATGGAGGGCATTGGGCTGTTGCTGGTTTTTACCCTTCTGGAGAAGGTCTTAAGTAGGAAAGAATAGTAAAATATTGGATTCCCAGAAGCTTTCAGCTGGAAGAAGCATTTAGATATAGCTGTAATATATGGCTGCCTCTACTTTTGCGTCTGAAGTATAACCTTTGGGAATGTCTCTTATTAAGATTGGTAGAGAAAGCCTGTCCCTAGGAAGAGTGCCTTGTGGGTTGGAAGTGGTTGAAGGCAGCAGAGTCAGGAGGAGGGTCAGAGTCTTGGTTACTGAATGAAATGAGCTTTAGCAAGAGGCTGTGCTGTGCATCAGGCAAAGATGTAAACAGGACTGAGTCATATGGCAGGACCGTTTAGCTGCAATTGAGAGTGTGATGTGTAAACAGGTGGAAGAAGGAGTTCAGCACTAAAGTTGTGATGGAGCGAGGTGTCAGGGGCTCATTATTTTTCTCCTGCCGGTTGTATCACACAGGGCTCTAATGATTTAAAGAAGCCACCCACGTGGGTTGACCAACATTCTTTGTCAGTGATCTCCTTTTTTCAAGTTCTCTATGTAATGAACTTGAGCTTTTTCTGCCTCATCCCCACTTTTTGCCTGGGTGAACCTGATATTAGGTAATCAGATTGGCTTCCTGGACATCTTTGATAGCATTCTCACCACAAGGTTATTTTAATGAATGAATAAAGTGTGTTCCAAAACACTGAGCTATCACTGACAGATGAAGGTAGAGATTGCTCATGCTAGCAGAATACTAGGTATAATGATAGCCATATTATAAACACAGTACACATGTACTTGCAGCAATAATCCTCTGTAGTGATAAATTCTTTTGTAATCCTGTCATCTATTCCTATTTCATTTTGGCTGTCTCCTTTTTTCCACAGACCCTCTTATCTGTTGTCTTAACCTGCTTGGGATGTCATAACAAAATGCAATAAACTGGGTGGCTTAAAAAAACAGAAATTTATTTTCTTATAGTTCTGGAAGCTAGAAGTCCAAGATCAAGGTTCTGGCTGATTTGGTTTCTGACGAGAGCTCTCTTCCTGGCTTGGAGAGGTGCCTTCTTACTAAGTTCTCAGGTAGCCTTTCCTCAGCTTGTGCACGGAGGGTAGAAAGAGCGGGGGTGGGGGTGGGGAGGTGGGGAGAGAGAGCCGAGCACACACTTATTAGGATGTTAATCCCATCAGGTCAAGGCCTTACCCTTTTGACCTCATTTAACCTTAATTACTTCCTTACTCCAAATATAGTCACTTTGGGGGTTAGGGCTTCAACATATGAATTTTAGGAGAACACGATACCGTCTATAGAAGCTGGAAATACAGCTAAATACAGATTGCCCACTTGAAGGCAATCTGTTTCTCTCCCTCAAGATTCTTTGTCATTTTGTTGATTTCTTCAACAGATGTATATATGATACATCTACTATGATATATGTATATATACACTCATATGATACATGTATATCTACTATGTGTTAAACTTTGGAAACATAGCCGAGGCCCCTGCCCTCAAGATTTCATTCTAATGGGGAAGACATATCAGTGAATAAATGACCAAGAGAATTCCAGGTATTGATAATGCTATGAAAAAACTAGGAAAAGTGATAGAGAGGAACTGAAAAAAACAAGCAGTGATTTAAGGAAAAAAGCTAGTTTACATTGTCAGGACAGGGAAGACCTCTCTGTAAAGGGTACAAATAAGCTGAGAATTGGAGGATGCGTAGGAGCCAGCTCTGTGAAGATCCCCAAAGGTTAAATATTCAAAGGAAGGGCTTCCCTGGTGGCGCAGTGGTTGAGAGTCCGCCAGCCGATGCAGGGGACACGGGTTCGTGCCCCGGTCTGGGAAGATCCCACATGCCGCGGAGCAGCTGCGCCCGTGAGCCATGGCCGCTGAGCCTGCGCGTCCGGAGCCTGTTGCTCCGCAACGGGAGAGGCCACAACAGTGAGAGGCCCGCGTACCGCAAGAAAAAAAAATATTCAAAGGAAATATGACAGCAAGTGCAATTATCCTATAATATAAAAGGGTTTGGTGTTGAAGGAACTGCAAGCAGATCATGGTGCTGTAGCATATTAATCATCAGGGACACTGATGATGGAGAAGTAGCCATGAGTCTTACCATGCGTGTCTTGTAGATCATTAAAGGGTATTTTGTTCTCAGTCAACTGACAAGGCATTTAAGGACTTCAAGTGGAGCATTACATGGTCTGACTTGTGTCTTAAAATATGGATTTTTGAAAGAGGCAAAAATAGAAGCAGGTGGACCAGTGAAGGGACTGTTGCAGTAATCCAGGTGAGAAATGATGGAGGCGTGAATTTGAGGAGTGGGAATGGAGAAGGAAAGATAAGAATTTTCAGTGCCCATTTTTGAAATAAAATGAAAATTCATCAGATTGCCTAGTTCTACTATATGGTTGTGGTTTAGAATTAAGTCACTAAGAACCTAGAACTATCATATACATAGGGGATTTATATTTCTCCTTAATTGTATTTGCTGCTGCTTGGATTCCATTCTCTCTTCTCATAGACATGTTCCTTTCTTTACATTTGTATTTTCATTTTTTTATAAGACCCAGATTCTGCTTGCTCCTTCTCCTTAGTTATGATTGGACACAAAACCCACTATAACAGGCTACCAATGAGGCAGAAGCTCAGCCGTGTGCCAGTTCAGTGGCTGCTGGTTTTGCTCATGGCAGTGCTCTTTTTCAGGACTAGATGGTGCCCCCACTGGGCAGAACCCATCCTGCCTGCAGTGACTGGCCTTTTGAGACACCTTGGACCTCTGTGCTCCTCCATGGGCATCCTCCGCATAGAGGCCACTTCTGCTAACTTCTCTTCTGTCCTCACACATACAATTCACACCGTGTGTTTTTCTCCTTTCTTATGGTGCTCAAGTTGCAATGAGATAGTCCTTAAGTTTTGCATAAATTATTTGAAAACATAACGGGATTTTTAAGATATAGAAACACTTGCAAAAGAAGAAGTATACAGGACTGTACTTGAACTTATTTAATATGGTGTTTAAGATCAACCTGTTTACATTTATGCATTTTTATTTTTTAAAATGTTTTTGAATTGGTGTTTTTTTTTATTGGAGTAAAATTGCTTTACAAGGTTATGTTAGTTTCTGCTGCACAGTGAAGTGAATCAGCTATATGTATACATATATCCCCTCCCTCTTGGACCTCCCTCCCATCCCCCCCCCCCACCCATCTAGGTCGTCACAGAGCACCAGGCTGAGCTCCTTGTGCTGTACAGCAGGTTCCCATTAGCTATCTGGGTTTGTTTTTTTTTTGAATTTTATTTAATTTATTTTTTATACAGCAGGTTCTTATTAGTTATCTATTTTATACATATTAGTGTATATATGTCAATCCCAATCTCCCAATTCATCACACCACCACCCGCCTGCCACCATTTTCCCACCTTGGTGTCCATATGTTTGTTCTCTACATCTGTGTCTCTATTTCTGCCCTGCAAACCAGTTCATCTGTACCATTTTTCTGGGTTCCACATATATGCGTTAATATACATTATTCGTTTTTCGCTTTCTGACTTCACTCTCTATGACAGTCTCTAGATCCATCCACGTCTCTAAAAATGACCCAATTTCGTTCCTTTTTATGGCTGAGTAATATTCCACTGTATACATGTACCACATCGTCTTTATCCATTCATCTGTCCATGGGCATTTAGGTTGCTTCTGTGTCCAGGCTATTGTAAATAGTGCTGCAATGAACATTGGGGTGCAGGTGTCTTTCTGAATTATGGTTTTCTTTGGGTATATGCCCAGTAGTAGGATTGCTGGGTCATATGGTAATTCTATTTTTAGTTTTTTAAGGAACCTCCATACTGTTCTCCGTAGTGGCTATATCAATTTACATTCCCACCAACAGTGCAAGAGGGTTCCCTTTTCCCCACACCCTTTCCAGCATTTGTAGTTTGTAGATTTTCTGATGATGCCTATTCTAACTGGTGTGAGGTGATACCTCACTGTAGTTTTGATTTGCATTTCTGTAATAATTAGTGATGTTGAGCAGCTTTTCATGTGCTTCTTGGCCATCTGTATGTATTCTTTGGATAAATGTCTATTTAGGTCTTCTGCCCATTTTTGGATTGGGTTGTTTGTTTCTTTAATATTGAGCTGCTTGAGCTGTTTATATATTTTGGAGATTAATCTTTTGTCTGTTGATTTGGTTGCAAATATTTTCTCCCATTCTGGGGGTTGTCTTTAGTCTTGTCTGTAGTTTCCTTTGCTTTGCAAAAGCTTTTAAGTTTCATTAAGTCCCATTTGTTTATTTTTGTTTTTATTTCCATTACTCTAGGACGTGGATCAAAAAATATCTTGCTGTGATTTATGTCAGAGTGTTCTTCCTATGTTTTCCTCTAAGAGTTTTATACTGTCCAGTCTTACATTTAGGTTTCTAATCCATTTTGAGTTTATTTTTGTGTATGGTGTTAGGGAGTATTCCAATTTCATTCTTTTCCATGTAGCTGTCCAGTTTTCCCAGCACCACTTATTGAAGAGGCTGTCTTTTCTCCATTTTATGTTCTTTCATACTTTGTCATAAATTAGGTAAATCCATATATGTGTGGATTTTATGTGTGGGTTTATCTCTGAGCTTTCTATTCTGTACCACTGATCTATATTTCTGTTTTTGTGCCAGTACCATACTGTCTTGATTACTGTAGCTTTGTAGTATAGTTTGAAGTCAGGGAGTCTGATTTCTCCAGCTCCATTTCTCTTTCTCAATATTGCTTTGTCTATTCAGTGTCTTTTGCATTTCCATACAAATAGTAAAAATTTTTGTTCTAATTCTGTGAAGAATAATGCTATTAGTAATTTGATAGGGATTGCATTGAATCTGTAGATTGCTTTGGGTAGTATAGTCATTTTCACAATATTGATTTGTCCAGTCCAGAAACATGGTATATTTCTCCATCTGTTTATATCATCTTTGTTTTCTTTCATCAGTGTTTTATAGTTTTCTGAGTACAAGTCTTTCGCCTCCTTATGTAGGTTTATTCCTTCATATTTTACTCTTTTTGTTGCGATGATAAGTGGTATTGTTTCCTTAATTTCTCTTTCTGATTTTTCTTTGTTACTGTATAGGAATGCCAGAGATTTCTGTGCATTAATTTTGTATCCTGCAACCTTACCGAATTTATTGATTCATTCTTGTAGTTTTCTAGTGGCATCTTTAGGATTTTCTATGTATAGTATCATGTCCTCTGCAAACAGTGACAATTTTACTTCTTCTTTTCCAATTTGTATTCCTTTTATTTCTTTTACTTCTCTGATTGCAACGGCTAGGACTTCCAAACCAATGTTGAATAAGAGTGGTAAGAGTGGACATCCTTGTCTTGCTCCTGATCTTAGTGGAAATGCTTTTAGTTTTTCACCATTGAGTATATTTGCTGTGGGTTTGTCATATATGACATTTATTATGTTGAGGTAGGTTCCCTCTCTGCCCATTTTCTGGAGAGTTTTTATCATAAATGGGTGTTGAATTTTTTCAAAAGCTTTTTCTGCATCTACTGAGATATTCACATGGTTTTATTCTTTAATTTGTTAATATGGTGTATCACATTGTTTGATTTGCATATATTGAAGAATCCTTGCATTCCTGAGATAAATCCCACTTGATCATGGTGTATGGTCCTTTTAAGGTCTTGTTGGATTCTGTTTGCTAGTATTTTGTTCAGGATTTTTGCATCTATGTTCTTCAGTGATATTAGTCTGTAATTTTCTTTTTTTGTGAAATCTTTGTATGGTTTTGGTATCAGGGTGATGGTGGCCTTGCATAACGAATTTGGGAGTGTTCCTCCCTCTGCAATTGTTTGGAAGAGTTTGAGAAGGATAGGTGTTAGCTCTTCTCTAAATGTTTGATAGAATTCACCTGTGAAGCCATCGGTTCCTGAACTTTTGTTTGTTGGAAGATTTTTAACTACAGTTTCAATTTCATTACTTGTGATATGTCTGTTTATATTTTCTAATTCTTCCTGGTTCAGTCTTAAAAAATTGTACCTTTCCAAGAATTTGTCCATTTCTTCGTGGTTGTCCATTTTATTGGGATACAGTTGTTTGTAGTAGTCTTTTATAATCCTTTGTATTTCTGCGGGGTGAGTTGTAATTTCTCCTTTTTCATTAGTAACTTTACTGATTTGAGTCCTTTCCCTTTTTTTCTTGATGAGTCTGGCGAAAGGTTTATCAATTTTGTTTATCTTCTCAAGAACCAACTTTTATTGACCTTTGCTATTATTTTCTTCATTTTCGTTTCATTTATTTCTGCTCTGATCTTTATGATTTCTTTCCTTCTACTGACTTAGGGTTTTCTTTGTTCTTCTTTCTCTTGTTGCTTTAGGTGTAAGGTTAGATTGTTTATTTGAGGTTTTTCTTGTTTCTTGAGGTGAGATTGAATTGCTATAAACTTCCATCTTAGAACTGCTTTTGCCGTGTCCCATAGGTTTTGGGTCATCGTATTTTCATCGTCATTTTTTTCTATGTATTTTTTAATTTCTTTTTTGATTTCTTCAGTGATCTCTTGGTTATTTAGTAGTGCACTGTTTAGGCTCCATGTATTTGTGCTTTTTAGTTTTTTTCCTGTAATTTATTTCCAATCTCATAACGTTGTGGTCAGAAAAGATGCTTGATATGTTTTCAGTCTTCTTAAATTTTCTGAGGCTTGATTTGTGACCCAAGATGTGATCAATCCTGGAGCATGTTCCGTTTGCACTTGAGAAGAAACTGTATTCTGTTGTTTTTGGATGGAATGTCCTATAAATATCAATTAAGTCCATCTTGTTTAATGTATCATTTAAAGTTTGTGTTTCCTTATTTATTTTCTTTTTGGATGACCTGTCCATCGGTGTAAGTGGTTGTCAAAGTCCCCTGTTATGATTGTGTTACTGTCGATTTCCTCTTTTATGGTTGTTAGCATTTGCCTTATGTGTTGAGGTGCTCCTATGTTGGGTGCATAAATATTTACAATTGTTATATCTTCTTCTTGGATTGATTTCTTGATCATTATGTAGTGTCCTTCCTTGTCTCTTGTAACATTCTTTATTTTAAATTTTACTTTTTCTGATATAAGTATTGCTACTCCAGCTTTTTTTGATTTCCATTTGCATGGAATATCTTTTTCCATCCCCTCACTCTCAGTCTGTATGTATCCCTAGGTCTGAAGTGGGTCTCTTGTAGACAGCATATATATGGGTCTTGTTTTTCTATCCATTCAGCCAGACCGTGTGTTTTGTTTGGAACATTTAATCCATTTACTGTCAAGTTTATTATAAATATGATTGTTCCTATTACCATTTTCTTAGCTGTTTTGGGTTTGTTTTTGTGGGTCTTTTTCTTCTCTTGTGGTTCCTGCCTAGAGAAGTTCCTTTAGCATTTGTTGTAAAGCTGGTTTGTTGGTACTGAATTCTCTTAGCTTTTTCTTGTCTGAAAAGCTTTTGACTTCTCTGTCAAATCTGAATGTGATCTGTGCTGGGTAAAGTAGTCTTGGTTGTAGGTTTTCATCACTTTAAATATATTCTGCCACTCCCTTCCAGACTGCAGAGTTTCTGCTGAAAAATCAGCTGATAATCTTATGGGGTTTCCTTTGTACGTTATTTTCTGCTTTTCCCTTGCTGCTTTTAATATTTTTTCTTTGAGTTTAATTTTTGTTAGTTTGATTAATATGTGTCCTGGTGTGTTTCTCCTAGAGTTTATCCTGTACAGGACTCTCTGTGCTTCCTGGACTTGGGTGACTATTTCCTTTCCCATGTTGAGGAAGTTTTCCTCTGTAATCTCTTCAAATATTTTCTCAGACCCTTTCTTTTTCTTTTCTTCTTTTGGGACCCCTATAGTTTGGGTGTTGGTGCATTTACTGTTGTCCCAGAGGTTTCTGAGATCGTCTTCAATTCTTTTCATTCTTTTCTCATTATTCTGCTCCTTGGAGGTTATTTACACCATTCTGTCTTCCGGCTCACTTATTCGTTCTTCTGCCTCAGTTATTCTGTTATTGATTCATTCTTGTGTCATTTATTGTGTTGTTCTTCTCTGTTTGTTCTTTAGTTCTTCTAGATCTATATTAAGCATTTCTTGTATTTTCTTAGTCTGTGCCTCCATTCTATCCCAGATTCTGGTTCATCTTTACTATCATTACTCTGAATTCTTTTTTAGGTAGGTTGCCTATTTTCTCTTCATTTATTTGGTCTTCTATGTTTTTAACTTGTTTCTTCATCTGTGACATATTTTTTGTTGTCTCATTTTTTTTTATGGGTGGAATTGTTTTCCTGTCTTACTGGTTGTTTGGCCTGAGGCTTCCAGCACTGGAGTTTGTAGGCTGTTGGGTAGAGCTGGGTCCTTGTGCCGAGATGAGGACATCCAGGAGACCTTGCTCTGATGAATATTCCCTGGGGTCTGAGGTTCTCTGTTATTCCAGTGATTCAGATTCAGAGCTCCCACCTCAAGAGCTATGGACGAACCCCCAGCTCGTGAACCAAGATCCTGCAAGCCATGTGGGCAGCAAAAAAAAAAAGGAGCAGAACAATAACAAAGAGTAAAAAATAAAATAACATTAGAAAAGTAACACATATATTAGAAAGAATAAATAAGTAAAAATATAAACGAAACAGCAACCGGAATGTAAAACAGAACCACAATAGTGAAAAAGAGGAGGAAAAAAATAAAAGCTGGTAAGGGCCTTGGCTGTGGAGGGGGCGTGGCTTAGGCAGGGGTGGGGTTTAGTTGGTGAGTATTGCCTATGCTTAGGACCAACAGGGCTGGAAAAGGCTCTGGGGAGGCTGGGTGATGCAGCTTAGGCTCAACAGCAGCAGGAGGGGCCCAGGAGTGCCTCTGACCTTGAAGATCAGAGGACCAGGTCCAGGACCCCTAGCAGGCTCACCTAGTGGGTGGGGGAAAGGCTAGGCACGTTTCCCCGAATCCTGCAATCCAGAGGGCCCCTCCCCGTTGGCCTCTCTTGTACCCCCACCCATGCCCTTAGGAGCGACATGGCCAGTGGGGGCCCTGGAAGGCAGGGGACCAGTCCTGGAAACCCAAAATGCTTCCCAGGGCTGAGTGGGTGGAGGTAACACCCCCCACTCCTCCTCTGATCATCCAATCCTGGATAGCCCCTGCCCGTCTGCATCTCCTCTTCTCCCCCCACCTCCCTTCTATGCCCCTAGGACCAACACAGCCTGGAGGGGGCCTTGGAGAGTAGGGGACCTGGCCTGGAAGCCCAGCAGGCTTCCTGGGGCCGAGTGGGTGGGGGAAACGCTAGGCACATTCACCCCTGATCCTCTGAGCCCTTGAGGGTCCCTCCAGACGTGGGAACCCTCCCCCCTCCCAGCCACCCCTCAGGAGCGCCAGTCCTATCTGGCCTCCACTTCTCCTGCCTTCTCACTCCTCCCACATCCTACCCAGTCGTTCAGGGGTTCTCCCATCTCCTTTTACATTTTTGCATTTTTAAATGAAGAAAAAGGTTTTATAGATTTCTTTATTGAGATTAATTTCATAAATAGTCTGAAAAACTTACTTTCTATAATAGTAGGTTACACATCATTTCTGTGTGTCATACATTGCTATAATATAGGCTTTGTTTTTAGTATGTCACGTGAACCACTGTGGTAGGTACTGTTTATTTTATTGATGAGAAAACTGAGATGTAGTAAGGTTAAATGACATTTTCAGGGTCACATACCTGTTTAATGGCAGAGCCATAATTTAAATTTGAGGGTCTATTCTTAACTATATTGTGCTGCTTTCACTCAATTTTATGTCCTTTATACAAACACATGTGAAATTACTTTTTACTCGTCATCTTCTTTTTAAACTATTCCTCTTCAATAATCCTGAGCACCTTAATTGGGGGATGATTGACTGATAGATTGAAAGAGCTCAAGGGGGAAAAAGCTTATTTTCAATAGATGTAAAATAGCTACAAAAATAATGGTGCACATCAAACCATATCATTTAAATAGGTTTATAATAGTAATGTTACATTTGGTTTTTTATCATTTAGATCAGAAATAGTTGAGTCAGGTAAATCATTGGTTCTTATTTTGTCCAGAGTCTGGTGAAATTGATTTTTCTAATTTTTCTTTTTCTACTTGGTTAGTTATAAATAAATATGAATAAAAATCACTCCATTACCACAATAAAGTTGAGAATCTCAAAATAAACTTTGGCAATCTCTTTACTAGTTCTAAAACAAGCCATGTATTCATGAGGGTGTAGGCATTAAATGCACTACAAATACTTCATTAATTTTACATTAATCTGTTTATTTGTAGTCATCTACACTTTAATTACTTTAGTGAGTTTTTTCTAGTAAGTGTAAGCAATTTCACAGAATGTTAGAATGTCAGTAAGTGCTGTGTTTATTGGTTGTTCCCACTATACCCAAACATCGTTTCACCCATGATTATCAAAACCAGTAAGGTTCAACAGTAACAACATATTTAAATAGAATGTTTAAATATTTGTATTAATACATTAGCTCATGGACCTATCAAAGTTTGTCATGTAATAACTTATTCTAAACTGTAATAATCTTTAATTGGTTATTAGACCATGATTTTAATTAGGTAAAAAACTTTTCTTGTTAAATAGAAACTGGGTCTTTAAAATATTGTATGTAAACCATGGATATTTTTCTTTCAGCGGGGACAACAATATAGCATATGTCTAAATCATGTTTCCTATTTGAAACAGAATACAAGATAATAGAACCCCATTATAATTCTGCACAACATGATTAATGTTTGTTATGAATTCAAATATTATAGTGAAGTTTTATTGTATTAATTTGAGATTTTTTGTTACTGTTTTGGAGAACTGCCTGAATGCTTTGTATAATCTTAATAAAACTCAAAATAAAATATATCATAATAAGGTATTAAAATGTAAATTTTTGTACATTTTCCAGGTATTTTAACTCAGAGATGTGCATTTAAAAAAGCCTATTATTTAAGATGCTTGCTAATGAATTTGTTATCATAAGAGTCTTGTTTACCTCTTCACTCTCTAGGAAAAATTTTCTTTCTAAGCAAGTAGTATTGGGGATAGGGAAAGTTTATTTAAAAGTTTGTTAAAGTCTTAGGAGAGGACATAATACCTTAGCCTATTTTATGCTGGAAATTATATTTGAAATGGTATCCATAACTTCTGTAATTTGGATTTTTCACTAAATCAGGCTGACTACTCCTGAACTAGGGTCCATGTGTGGAGTGTACTAGAAATGTTATCTAGAAATGTTCCCATGTGTACAGTTGGATGTTCATGCAGTGCTTATCCAAGTGCGTGAAATTCACATTGCAAGAGAGTACCAGGTTATACTCTCTTGCTGGGATGTCCTTGGGAAAATGTTCAGTGTGAGTTCTTGGGTTTGAATTGCCTATTTCATTGACTATAATTATAAGCTTAAAACTGTATACTCTACTGAGAAATGACAAATTTAGCCCACTTTGCCTTCTCCTGTCACATGAGCCTTGACTATGTGGAACTGAATGACTATCTTGTGCATTGTAAGCCCTTGCTAATCGAAGTGTGGGCCTCAGCTGCGAATATACTATAAATACCGATTTTTAGGCACCATCCCAGACCTGCTAAATGAAAATCTACAATTTGTATGCACCTTGAAGTTTGAGACATGCTGAACTAAGACTTGGTCAGTAACAAAGCTTGACCTGATCATTACTCTCCCCCAGGACAAGGCACAAATTTGCACTATATATTTTTTTAATTGACTGACCACAGTCAGGACACACGTACTAATAACCCTGGGCCATTCTCCACGTTTGGTTGTGGAATATGGGACAGAGAAGAATGATAGCATTTTCTGTCTCCTTTGTGTTTTCCTGTCCTTGCAATCCTATTACTTTGTTCCAAGCAAAGTCACCTTTGAAATTTTCTCCAGGTGAATAAGAAAAAAATATATTTTAAGATGATCTGAGGTTGTTTGATCTTCAAGCACACTAAATAAAAAGATTATCATCTTTTTTTTCACCTGATTGCATCTTAGTGAATGCTTAGAAAAAACGTATTTGATGAAATTAAATGTGGCACATTTTATTGGAATGTGATACCATATTATACATTTTACCTTCTGCCTTATGAGACAATAGATTCCTTCATGAAGGGCCACTGGGTCTAATTATGTAGTTTTGTCAGAGTCTAAACCTCAACACAAGTCAGTGCATATTTTTCTTGACTAAGGACTGCACAAGCAAACTCAAAGTGATGTGCATTTTATTCTCCATGGTAAAAAATATGGTATTCCTCATTTCATTAGGATATTAATTTTATAAAGTACCTCAAAATGTATTAAACCAATAAGACGTTTTTCCTTGAGTTGTTTACATTTTTAAATATACATATGTAACTTCTCCAGTCATAGGAATAAAATAGTCTTATTGCAATTGATGAAGATTTCTCTTTTCCTTAAATTCTTCTTTTCATGGAATTTGTATTTTGTTAGTTTTGCCTTCTAAGGGAAATATTTTACCTTTTTAAAAAAGATAGGAATATAGAAATATTGGTCCCCTGTACCATCAATCTCTAACCTTAAGTCCCCACTTTAAACTCTGTTACTTCAGGTATTTACTCCATATTTCCAAATAGCGTGTATATAAATCAAATAATATTTTTTATTAAACCAATATTATTTTTTGTTTATTTTTAATTTTTTGGCATTCTTTATTTTTTAAATTGAAATATAGTTGATTTATAAACCAATATTATTACTATCAAATTTCAGAACATCAGAGATTAAGAGAAGATCCCAAATGTCTCTAGAAAGGAAAAAGTAAAATCAGGGATCGAATGTCATTTGACTTCTTAATATTTAGCAAGAAGGGAAGATGGAGTGAAATGGCAACTCTGATGCTTTTCTGAAATGTGGTGACAGTGTGCCTCCGTGTAGGTCATCTTTATCTTTTTCATGGTCCTGTGTGCCCCTTCCATCTGGAGATGCGTTCCCTTCATTTCTGTAAAATTTTATTATATCATTTCTTTATTGTTACCACTTCCTTTTTCTCTAATCTTCCTTTCTGTATCTCTTATTAGTTGAGTTTTGGGTTTTCTGTTTTTATCTTCTACTTTACTTAAATTGGAGGTAAAATTGAAAACGGGAAAAGCAACCCTGTATTTTAACATTTTCAAATTTACCCCCAGTTGAAAAGTTTGCATTGGAGTAAGTTTTCCTGTTTGGATAATGAGATGAGTAAGAAGATTTTGAGAGTTTTTTCTTAACTCATTTTTTCATTTTTGTGGCTGAAAAAATAAGCACTTTGGTGGGTTTGTATAGTTCTCCTGGAAATTGTTTTTATAAGACTTCTTGTATCATTTTGTCAACATACCTAAAACTTTTGATTGTAAACCTTTGTGTGTCCTTCTATAGAGCAAAGTACACTTTTAACTTATTGGGCTGTATCTCCAACATCTGAGCCTCTGCTTGCCTGTAGGTCAAGAAATCTTATTCCCAACCCCTTCAAATTTCTCTGTACTTTTAGAAATTTGTTTGCAAGCCTCCGGATTTCTGACAGCAGGTAATGTGGAAATAAATTATATTCTTTAAAGTTTTTACCAAATCTCAGTGGTAAGGATAGATATTAAGCATTTGATGCATTTGTCCAGGTCTCAGATTTCAGGTGAAGATTATGACATCTCTGCATAGCTTTTGTTGCCAAGATCTAGTTGTGATTGGAATAGACAACATTTACTGAGCATTTACATTGTTCCAGGTGTTGTGTTAACAACTTTAGGTACATTAGATCGCATAGTTCTTACAATAATTCTATCATCCAGTTACCATTCAATACCATCTTCATTCTATGTAGGAGGAAACTGAAGCTTAGAGAAGTTAACTTGTCTAGTGTTGCACACATAATATGTTTCAAAGCCTGGTTCAAGTCTAGTTTGTGTAACTCTAATGGTCAAGATGTTTTGCAATATTCCTAGTGGTGCAACTCAGGACTAATATCTTACAATGTATTTTCAGTGTCAGGGTACAGAGTTTTATTAAGGAGTATAGTACAGAAAAGGATTATTACCTGAAATCCTTTTACTTGGAGCATTGGTTGTTTGAGGAACTTAATATCTTATGGAAAGAAAATAGAGTTGAACCACAGATGGTAGTTAATTCTATCCTGCATAATTTTGTTTAACCATTTACTAGAATAAAACAATAATACAATACAAGAAATAAACTGAACACTGATCATATAATTTAAATGTATATTAATTGGTAGCATAAAATTTGTATTTCTTTGATCGATTTTAGGTTCTACATCCTCAAAGTTTCAATGACATGTTCTTTTTTGTTGTTCAAATTACTGAAATATGATTGCTAAGAGCTTGGTTTGTATGTTAGTGTGTGTTGTTTTTCTAAACTATCATCTGGATATCTAATGCCACTTTTATGTTTTGGATTTGTGTTTGAGAGATGATTACTGTCTTCCTCGTCCCCAAATGATTGTGGAAACAAAGACTGATAAACTTGGATGGCTCTTGGTATTGATATTCCTCAAGTTTCCTTCAAAATGCATAAGAGTATAACAGCTCTTTCCACCTATGATATATTCATGGCAGCAAACAGCAAAGCAGAATACTTTGACTCGGTTCACTCAATCTCACTTGCACAACTTGTATTCATTCTCTCTCTTGCCCTGTGTTCCATCTCATGCATTTCTAAGATCCCAGTTTACCTATTTTCAAACAATAGTTCTTAAAAATATACATGTCATTTTTATGATTGAAAACAAAGTATAAAGATTTTATGCAGGTAAACTAGAATTTAAGGTAAGGTCATCTCGTGGTTGCTAAGAAATTTTTGAGTTTCTGCTTAACTCAAAGCTGATCACTGTTCGCAATATCCTTCAGTTAGAAAACTATAATTATAATATTTCTTACACTAACAGGCCTATTTTTGCATATATGCTATTTCTGTTATCAGTATCTACTATCTTAACTTTAGTTTCCACTCAATGCAGATATTTTTTCAAAAATTTCTCAGCAAAATATTTTTGAAGACAAATAGTAGCATGCAAATAAAACAGGTAAAATTTTAACCAGTCAAAACAGATAAATTCAGACAATTTGATATGTGAATAAGAGACGTTGCCAAAACATTGCTTTATAACATTGTAATTTCATGTTTACATCTTACTGTAATTGTCAGATCTTCATCAGACTTCTGATGCTGTCCATTTAAGAGTTTTTCTAAGAGTGTCAATGAACATTTGAAGACTATCAGTTAAGGACAAGGTAGAGCAGTCTTTAAAATGACATACATTTTATTGGTTTAAACTTTAGTTCCTGTAGTCTCTGAAAGCCATATAAGTTCCTTCCCTTCTTATCATCCCTGGCCTTTTAAAGATTTTTAGATATAGATAGATGATCGATAGATTGATTGCTTGATAGATACATGGACAGATAAATATAAAAGTGTCCATCCTTTCAGGTCTATCTCAATTTAGTCCTAATATTTTTATATTATTTTTAATATTTCTAATATTGTGTCTTATGTTCCTTAACTTTGTGGCCATATTCTGAATTCAGAAAATATCTATTTGTTACCTAGTTTGCTGTTTTTTCTTTTTTTTTTACAGATGTCATTTTAATAACCATCAAATCTTTTTTTAAATTAATTAATTAATTTACTTTATTTTATTTTTTTGGTAGTGTTGGGTCTTCGTGGCTGCGCACGGGCTTTCTCCAGTTGCGGCAAGTGGGGGCTACTCTTCGTTGCAGCGTGTGGGCTTCTCATTGTCGTGGCTTCTCTTGTCGCGGAGCATGGGCTCTAAGCGCGTGGGCTTCAGTAGTTGTGGCACTCAGGCTCAGTCGCTGTGGCTCGTGGGCTCTACAGCACAGGCTCAGTAGTTGTGGCACATGGGCTTAGTTGCTCTACGGCATGTGGGATCTTCCTGGACCAGGGCTCAAACCCGTGTTCCCTGCATTGGCAGCGGATTCTTTTTTTTTTTTTTTTTTGTGGTACGCCGGCCTCTCACCGTTGTGGTCTCTCCCGTTGCGGAGCACAGGCTCTGGACGCGCAGGCTCAGCGGCCATGGCTCACGGGCGCAGCCGCTCCGCGGCATGTGGGATCTTCCCGGACCGGGTCATGAACCTGTGTCCCCTGGATCGGCAGGTGGACTCTCAACCACTGCGCCACCAGGGAAGCCCCAGGCGGATTCTTAACCACTGCACCACCAGGGAAGCCCAACCATCAAATCTTGAAACACTAATTTCCCATTAAATTCTCATAGTTTGTTGGCATCATTTACTTGGGATCTGGCACCATTAAATGAAAGGTATAGGGTGGTATAGAGAAATATAGGGTGTAATCAGTCAGTGATGAATGAGTGCAGAACAGCCTACAGGGTAAATTGACCTTCCTTAAACCCAGATACCATGAGAAATCAAGAAATTCTTATACCTTCCCTCTGTATCTATATTACTATTCAGAGGCAGTTTTACTAATGTTTGCTTTCTGGTCATCTCCACAGAGATCTTGGTCAGCTCTTTTCATGTTAGGGTTCTGGGGTGAAACAGAGAGGCTGCTGCTTGTTTTATTTAGGAGTCTGGGGTCCTGATTTTTAGAAATAAAACGGAGAGAAGAGGAAGAAAGAGTTCATTCCAACACAGCATCCACTTACTAAATATTGGTACTGCCTTTTGTTATGAAGCAAGCTCAAATGTCATTTGGTTTATCTAAGTTGATAGAAAAACTCTTGATAAAGTATAACTGGACTGCAAGAATCACTTGGAGGCATGAGTATTATATATTATAATATATATTATAATTTAGCATCGTATTAGCTGACTTTGCTGCCCCACCAGATTCACCGTTATCAGGCAGAAGTGAGTGCTTATTTCCCAGCTGCTGTAGACGCTGGGCTGATAACAGTTTATAGCTGAACCCTCTGAGAATGGCTCTTGGCTGGTGGGAGCCTGTGGAGGTTATGTCCTTTTCCCCAGGACATCCCACAGTTTAGGACTGACTGATTCTGGTATACTAAAGGCCAACCCCTTTGCCTCTAGGTGGGATAACTCTGTGGTGTTTTTTACATTCTAGAAATCTCTGAAGGATCCGTCTAACACAGAGTTGTGCAAGAGCCAGCTTGCACTGAAGCTGACTGTTAAGATTTCCTTTAAACTCTGTATTCAGTGACATCATGTGTATAACTTAAAACTGACTGTGGTGAGAGTATTTATACCACAGAAATAGACACATTTTAAAAATCACAGTTTTTTTGTCTTTTTTCTTATTCTCTCCTAGAACCATTTATAATACTAGCAAATAACTGAACTGAGCCCACATCTGTGACTACATTATTTTTCCTCCCTGTCCTGCTTCCTTTGCTTTCAATACGTTTGACCTGAGAGGATACCCTCAATACACTTTTACATAAAAATTACAATTTCAGACTGTTGCTAGGGAAAGTGACCTAAGAGAAGTACCTACTCTGTGCCAAATGCCGTACTATGTATTTTACATAGATTGTGTGACATAATTCTTGGAATACTCCTTTGAAAAATACCTTACTCTGATTTTCTAGATGAGAAAAGTAAGCCTTATTGTAGCTTGTTAAATGTCTCCAAAGTGCATATCCTTTCTAATATGTCATACTCCATCCAGAAGGTGAAAAGAACATTAAAAGATCACTTAGTCCATTCCTCTTTCTTTTGGCATGGCTTTATGTAAAATATTCAGGAGAATTAATTATCCTTCCTACTTTAAATGGGTGGAGCTTTTTAATGATGAAAGTAAATCTATTTAAGCAAAGGTGACAGCTATTTAAAGATGTGCTGTGTGTGAAATATTATACTTTGTTCTGAAAAAGATGATTTTGGTTTTCTGCAGTATCCTAGTCCTTTGTCAAGCCTGTCATTGACGTTTCTGTTTTTTTTTTTTCTCTCTTGAATATTACCATCAAGTTCAAATACTGTGATTTACCTCATAGTTTAGAAGAAAAAAGTGATTGTACATCTTCTGGAGAATGATTATAGTAAAATGAAACACCACCCAGAGTATTTAATCTGATCAGCATTTTAGAATTAAAAATAAGTCTTTTCTCAGCCTTTTAAGTTAGTAAAAAGAAATAAAGCATTCTTTGCAGTTATTATTTAACTTTAAATTACAAAAAGAATATCATTGAGGCAAAGCTGATATAGATTTTATGCCATCTTTATGGAGGAATTTATACTTAAAAATGACAGATATATGCACTGACAAATTTGTTGAACAAAAAAATGCTTGCTTTATGACAATATTGATATGATATAACAGTACTGATGATAAATCTAGGCATTTTGTCAATATTCTTCCTGTTTTGCCAGTCAACCCTAGGATGTTTCATGATTTCTTAGAGGCTATGAATGTGCCAAATATCTTTCTTTAAAACAATTTCTATTATAGAAACACAATTATAGATATGCACTTAATTTTATATCTCATTAGGAAAGATATCCATTAAAATCACTTTTCTAGTAATGACTGAATCAGATATTGCATTAAGTCCCTAAGCATAGCCCAACTTATGCTCTAAGTTTTACAGAAATGTTACTAATTTTTTCTAGTACTCCCTGGTCAACCAAAACCCACGTGGTTAGATAGCGGCAGTTTTAGCCAGGAATGAATTTAGCACGCCTAGTTTCCATTTTAAGTATCCCACAACAGATGATACATAGTTAAAACTCAATCGGCCAGAATCATTTTTTTATAGAATGTTGTAATTGGTGGGCTTTTCTAGGTTTTATTTGTTCTGTAGTTGACGGGGGAAAAGTGGCTTTATTCTGAAAGTGTAAAATGCACAAGTGTTTCTAAGAAAAAGTGTTTCTCCTTTGGTAATTATTGTACTTTGCCATTGACAATCTATCATTGATGGCTCTGATTGCCTGGCTTCAAATTCTACCTTCCCTACTTACTAGATGTGAAATGTTGGACAAGTCACTTAAAGGGAATATGGGAATTGGGAGGATATTAGAATCTACCTCAAACGGTTTCTGTGACTGTTAAGTGGGTCAGTACATAGAAAGGTCATAGAATAATTCCTGGTACAGAGTAAGTACTATGTGGGTGTATTTTATTCATCAGCTTCTAATGTTAAGGACCCCTTTAATACAAGCCCTGTTTACAACATATTTATCACAGAGAAGGATAGAAAAAATATTTAATTATATTCTCTCTATAATGGCATTGATAGACTTGTTCAACACAGGATGGCACAAACCTTCAATTTGTAAGAAAAGCAATTTCTGCGAAACACAACAAAGCAAAGAACAATAAAATGAGCTGTGCCTGTAGATATATCTGATATTAACGAATACTCATTCGATGTTAGAATTATGCTCCTACCACACTCCAAGCCACAAAAATTCTCTTCTCCGTTAATTAGATGCTTGAACATCTAGTCATTCTGCCACTGGTAGACTGTACAAGAATATAAAGTATGCAAAATAAAATAGTAAATCTGCTAAGCTGTAAAGTAAATAGTTGTTATAGGAGTCATGCATGTTACTCTGCAGAAGAAAAAACTAGGTGTATATATACACACACACACACACACACACACACACACACACACACACACACACA